>NC_056745.1:858148348-858448348 GCF_019279795.1 Protopterus annectens
TGCTAACCCTGAACCTATGAATTTCATAAGTTCAATTGCCTGGACTCTGTAAACATGTGGCCTAGGGGTTAGGGTAATCAAATGTGACAGTTGTACCACAGGAAACATTAGCCGGGCCTCTCTACAGGTAGTGCATGTGTAACAGAAGAGGTCCCCAAAAGGCATGCATTGCAATCTGTACTGGTGTACCAAGACCACGTTGGAAACCTACAGACAGTATCAAGTAAGATACATGTGATGCACAACCAATGCCTCACCCCACCCCTGGCCCACCATCCCCATCTGTACAGTGCTTGTGCCAGTGCAGACCTGTATGTTTGCCATTCCTTAGCTGGGACTAGGCTGTTACACATGGTGTTCAGTGTTTGGGACACTGCAAACTGACACACATGTGTAGGCCATAGTTTTCAAGCATCTGCAAATAGGCTGAAGGTGGGGAGGGGGTGTCATCATGATACAACAGTGCACTGCAGCAGGGATCCAAAGGATGCTATGAATGGCTGTATCTGCACACAGTCAGGGTCAGAAACTGTGGCAGATGTAACCCTGACTCCACAGCAATAGTGATGGCAGTGTGTGAACTCCAAGGGATGTGCACATGAGTTGACCTTGCAATCATGCAGAGTTGGGGGACATGTGTAGGACACACTGACCATATAGTGGCAAATGCAGATGGCCCATGCTAGTATACCCCTTCCAGGAATAGTGACTGCTGTAGTACACATAACAGTAGGTGCAACAAACCATCATGATAAGGGCATGCACACATATGCAACCACGAAGTGTATGCATCTCAATCAGCATCAGCACAACTAACACATTTGCTTGACACTGTATTTGATTGTACAGGACATATGTCACATATCAGGCTCATGTAATGTTAACATATACAGTAATGTGGTTCCATGGCATATCTAGGAAGAAGGCGTCATATCAATAAGGGTGTGTACACTCCCCATAGCCATGGTAAGGTTTGACTGTTGTCACTGTAATAGTATCATATTGGTCATACATGCACCGCTGATAATGATATCTGTAAATCAGACATCAGGCATTTACAAATGACATCTGTCCACATATCATCCCAGGTATGTGTTGCACAAACACATAGGGGCTGTGATCATTAGATCAGACATAACTGGCACAGTAATACACATTCAGCAATAGTGTGTACACCTGTGAGGTATGGTGCACAATACCTGGCAGGGTGCTGAACAGGTGCACAGCAATACTGTGTACATGGGTACAGTGTTTTCCAGGGGAAGGGGCATCACCTACTAACACAGCCCATGTATCACACACATGTATACTGTTGCTAGCATGGATTGACTATAGCTGCACTGCATGCTGTTGAGTACCATATATTATGCATGTTGACAGATGGGTAATGGGAAGTCTGTGTGTACTATCTTTGTGCAACCTCACCTGTAAGTGTGCGTGTGGGGGTTGGGGGGGTTATGTCTGTAAGTGCAATCTGGTGGAGTGGATGGGGTTGATGCATGTAGAATGTGTGTGTGTGTGTGTGCGTGTGTGTGTGTTTGTGTGGGTGTCCATAGTTCATAGTTCATAGTTTAGTACTAAGCTAACTGCCCTTGGGAGCCATTTTAAGCCTAGCCAATTATCCCTTGTGAGACTCAAACCCTGCACCTTCTGTTTGTAAGGCAAACACCATGGCCATTAAGCCACCCTCCCCACATGTATGCATATGTATGATTGTGGGGTTGTTCATACGTCAGTACTTCCCTTTGGAATTTTGCAGTACATGGACATGGACTGACACATGAGACAGCAGGAATACTTGTCTGATATGTAATCTCAGGACAGCTGATAGTATAATAAGATCTGTAGCATGGAACATGCATTGGGTGGGAAACTAGACACCAGGTATACTGTTAAAACTACAATCAGCAGAAAGGTGAAAGACTACCCACATGTGCAGCACTACAGATGCATTGGGGAATTACTAGACAACACCAGTGAGTGTATCCAAATATTACTGTTGTCCACATAATAAGTTGCTTGAGCAACAGATCTTGCATCTACTGAGCAATAGGTACATATGACACTCCAGTGCATGACATCACTGAGTGACCGTAGTAGCCCCTAACATATGGGGTCATTCTCACGATGTTCGGAGAAACCCAGGGTGAACACTGGATAACAGCAGTGAGTCCTTGTAAAACCTACTCCAATCAAGTCAAAGAGGTAATGGAGTAACAGATCATGTCTTGTGATCACTTGTCTAGGCAATTAGAAGAATGATACGTTAATGATTTGTATTAATGAGTGTACATTTCCAAATGTGATGCAGGATAGGGAATTTACTGAATAAACCTGGGACAGTCTGTAAACTCAGGGACAGGTAGGTATTATGGTGAAATGTCAGGATGTGTGTTTGTGTGTGTGTGTGTGTGTGTGTGTGTGTGTGTGTGTGTGTGTGTGTGTGTGTGTGTGTGTGTGTGTGCGTGTGTGCGTGTGTGTGTATATGTGTGTGTGTGTATTTGTGCACTGTTAAGCAATGACATACAGGTCTTAAAGTGTGTTTCTTGTTTTCCCCTCACAGGTGGCGAAGTAGGTCAGGGTCCCTCCTGCATGCAATCTGATGTTAGTGTCCATAGAGACACTTAAAATGATGATAGGTGTGTTGAAGCACAGTTGGGGTTGTCAGAGGCCGAAACTGCACCATCATTTGACATCCCCCTGTTATCCACCCCATTCCCGCACACAGTCACAGTGCCTATACATACCCCATCACCAGTGGCCATAGCAGAGGGACAGTTGGCGGTTGGCGGCAGTGCACAGGACAGTGTGGTATCTATGTCTGCTGTGTCTGGACACAGCAGACATAGCCGGATGTCCAGCAGGGTAACACATAGGCAGATGTACTGGGGTGCTCGTGGTAGGGCCGCTGGTCATTGTGCTCCTGGCAGAAGTGCCACATCTGGTACCACCAGATGCATGTCTCAGGCTGTCATGGAGGCGCAGACACATATGGAACGGTGCACCAGACAGTGTCTGAAGTTGCAGAGGGCTGTTTTTACATCTGTAAGTGACAACATCTGTGATCTTGCAGGTGTCCACTGTGAATATACAGACGTCATGGATAGACAGTTGGGTGAGATGGTGGGCCTCATCAATCATGAATTGTCCGTGCTAGAGCATGTGGTGGGAGTGGTGTGATGGCCACATGCACGTAGGCCAGAAACACCAACATCTGGCAGTCAACGTGGATGTGCAAGGACACCAAGTCACTCCTGTAGTGGCAGTACCAGCCCCAGCAGTGCAGGGGAGTGCTGTCCACACCACACCACATGTGCACATGGTCCTGGCCAGTCCCTGGAGGGACCTGGTCCCAATGGAAATATGTCATTATCAGGGGAGAGTAGCATATTGAGGCTTGTACTTGGACATGCCTGTGGAACCCCTGGCAGGCACAGTTCTCGAGTCCATGGTCATATGTGGTGAACTGCACACCCTGCCAGGTATGGTCTGCAGCTGTCCAAGAAAAACCTGTATAGGGCAGCCACATGGCCAAACTGTGTTCATGCATACCCACACACAATAAAAACACACCTAGGGCAACCCCATACCTACACACACCACATCACCATGCCCATATCAGTAACTTACACCCCTCACTCACACACATGCTGTCAAACGTATGGCTCACCCTAGGTCTCTGGCAAACCAACAACAAACTCTATGTATATGATGATACTTGTGCCACATCCCTGTCATCCATAACATTGATGCAGGGACAGGCTTATATGTTTCTGATGCACATGGTGACTGTACTACAGTGTATCAATGTACTGCTGTGTAACATGTTGTCAGCAGTAATGTTTAATGCTTACATGTCAGGTAGTGTAGCTGTCCAGTCATGATGAATTATAGCTGTTAGTAACACTGAGTGATTGTAGTTTCCATAATGTTATCCATTTGTGTTGCAGGTGTACATGTGTCAGCAGGAGGATGGTCTGCTGTCATATTTCACAAGGGGTATGGCACTGTGGTGACACCATGGCTGTGCCATATCTTGGGTAAAGTTGAACACATGTCACAGGTCTGTATACAGTTACTGTCTGTGCCACATGGACAGATAACCAAATGGGACATGTATATTCAGCAACCTGAAGTAGATCCTTCCACATACACGTGCACTCTTACTTGGCAACACTGAGACTAGACCCCCTACCTAGGTATGTAGTGCTACTGATGTGTGTGGCTTTAATTGCACACACCACACAGCATTTAGGATGAGGTATGCTCCAGGTTACATGTTACATGCAGAACATCCCCAGGCATGTACAGTATGGTAATGGGGGATGTAATGATTGTATATGGACTATACATAGTGTGACATACCATCATATACACATTAATACACACATAACAGTCAGACACACATCCGAGAGACCTGGACCTATCAGTGCTAACTTGCCAATGTGTCCAATGTGTTACAGGTACTCTGCACACAGTGCATGCATAACTGGGCTTGTTAGTGTTATCTATTACCTCTATGGTTGATGGTGACAGTGGTCACCATACAGTGGTACATGGGACTTGTACCAGGGGTACCATGGTGTAATGATGGTATACCCAGCACTCACATCCCACTGTGGATATTGCACACACTGGAACCCATGATGATTCTCTGACATAACCACCATCACACATTGACCAGGACTGCGATACAACCCCTTGTCCATCCCAAGAGTGCTACTACAGGGATATGCATCTAATGCACATGCCACAGGCCACTTGCCAGAACTCAGTGGGAATCCCATGCCTATCAACCCATTTGTACAACAGTGTTGTGCTGGTAAAGGAAGGCTCAGGTATCCCTTAGGGAGAGGAGCATAACAAGGTACAAGTAATGTCCAGTACAGCAGCAGCCACATCTAACTATGGCAATGAGTGTTGCGGTGGGTGTGAAGGGCCTCAGGGTATTCCCAACTACAGGTGTACTAACACACAGACACTGATATCCTCAGTAATGCACACTTGCACATTTGTCAGTACTGGGGTGCATCACTGCAGGTGTTCATAGGTGTGTATCTGGCTATTGTCCATGGAGAGATGGGAAGTGTATTACATAACACGGTTAGTGTCTGTCTTGGAGACCTGTACCAAAGCACGTTCTGTTTACTGTGGTAGTGTAGTGGAGGTATCCATGGCATGTGGTGCATACAGGGTGTTGTGTCCTATCTGTGCCAGTTATAACACAGCTGGGCAGACATGTCAGTGTCAGTCAAGCATAGGTTGCCTGTATGTATCCAAGATGAATACCTGTACATCTGTACAGGGACTGACAGACATCAGCTCACCAACTAGCTATGCAGTAGGGTGAATGTGTTGACAGATGGATGTCTGACACCGATAGGTATGCCATTACTACATGTTGGCAGCCCTCACTGACATGTGCTATACAGACAGTAGTCTACAGTTAATTTCCACATGTCAGATCATTATCCAGTAGGAAATATATAATGTGACACAGCTCACACACCAGGAACATCATGACAGTGAGGACTCGGAGTCTATTTATGCATGCAGGGATGTTTGTTGCCAGTACTACAATAGCAATTTATTCTTGCTTGAGAAAGCACTGTCAACAGTGGTAACATCGTGATACACTCTATGCCAGTGTGACTGCACATAACCTGGGATACTACCCTTGTATGTAACACATACACATGGATAAGAGTGTTGTACAGGTCATATATACTCAAGTGTCCCAGACAGGAGACTCACACCCCTTGCTACTGTAATGACAGCACATAGACACATGCTATGTACATGGCATTACACGCATGTATTACAGATGTCAATACCCTGCTGTGTTATCAGACTGGGATGTGAGCACAGGTTACTAGGGCTGAGCCATGCTTAGCAGGTGTCAGCATTGCTGCAATATAACATCTAAGCAGATTTGTGCACTGGTAAGTAAAGCCTACACATTGTAAGTGCCCATATGTTTAACCGTAGCTTAGCTTCATGCAAACCTGTGCAAACCCGCTTAAAGCTGCTCAAAACTGCCTTAACCAATTTGTATCCAACAGCCTTTCTTCTGCCCAGCAACAAAATAGACAGCCCTTGAACCCAGCACCCTGTACAGTATAGTCACAACAGTTAAGCACTACACCATGACAGCTGCAAAAACTGTTGTTGTTTTTCCAATACATCTGTCAGTAGACATATTGAATAGTACTGAACAATTGTTGTGACTTCTACAATTGTATAATACATGTTAGTGATATTACTGTTGCATCGCATATGTTATATCTAAATATACACATATCAGATACATACGGTGTGATACATCTGGGAAGGTATACACAACAGTAATGTTTACACATGACAAGGATATGTATATATACATATACATATGTAGATATATGTCTTCATGTACGTACACATATATATTCATAGATGTGTATTTATACACATCTGTATATTGCATCATATATATATGGCTATTTATAGATCTGTCTGTATATATATATATATATATATATATATATATATATATATATATATATATATATCATATGTATGTAGATATTGATTTATGTTGATATATATGTAGATATCTATAACTATATGTGTATATATATATATATATATATATATATATATATATATATATATATATATATCTGTAGATATGTAGACATGTATAGGTGTGTATATGTATATATATGTGTATGTATATGTATATATAGATATGTATATGTCTATATATCTATATAGACATATATATATATATATATATATATATATATATATATATATATATATATATAGATAGATAGATACACATATATGTTTTACCATATGTCCAGAGAACATGGAATGGGGTCGTACCTCAGTACCAATAGTCCCAGCCTCTTAGTGCAAGGGGATGTCATGTATGTATAGCAGGTATATATGTAGACTGTTGCTACTGTAACAGGGTTTGTCTTAACAGAAATATGTGTGGGAGGTCACATCTGCTATTGACATGTACCCCTTCAGTTACTGGCAGACATCCTAAGGACATCATAGTACAGTACCACTGATAGCACAGTAATGATCCTGTGGACTACAGCAGAGATATGACCAATATATGTGGACAGTCTGGCACACTCTGGTCAGTCCAGAGGTATACACAGATCCCCTTATTGCGAGACATGTGGACCAAGCCTGACAATGTGGATGCTAACAGCCATGTACATGGATATATCACGTAAATACTGGACTATATATGCCCACACAGTTTAAGCATTCACACACTCCTGTCTGTTCTGAAACATAATATGGTATGCAGGCTTAATATTACACTATATGGACTGTCTCATCAACACCATCCTCATATGTGCCACTCACACACTAACCCTACATATACTTGGTCATACACAGTGTGGTCCAATGCCAGTCTGTAGCATGGGACATGTGTGTGTTTGGCCCTACAAACATGTGAGCTGATAGGGTACCATACACTGGAGCAGCATGTAACATCAGATAGAACAGGACCAAAAACAATGGTATCTACCACAGTCTGTACACAGGCCAAGGTACGTATTCGCAATACACATACTTTCGAGAATCACCATAAGTACACAGACCCCACTACTATACACACAGCCACAGAATGCCCAGGAGATGTCCTCAGAAATAACCCCTACTATACATAACATGTCTAGCAGTCTGATATCTGAGTGGCTTGTTATCAGGTATGATGTCAATACATGATGGTGTACAGAACATATGTACCTCTTACTGCATGACATATGTACAAAGGTTGACAGACTTGTGGCTGGAGCCACAAACACTGGATCAATATTAGCATGTTGCTGTGATACCCTCATACATTTACTGTTGTAACAGGGTTTGTTGTGACATATGTCCTATGAGGGATATGAAGTCAGTAACTCTCATGGCTGTCACCATGTACTGACTGCAATCCTCAGACTATGCTTAAGTAGTTCTAAGATAGGTGAACTGTGAGTAACACAAGACACATAAGACTCCAAACACTGGCCGGTCTGCAGATAACCCTACAGGTGGATGTTTCCTCAAACACATAACACTGTCATGACAGGTATTAAATCATGTAGACCAGCCATATCCACACAAACCTGGTTAAACCAACATTACTCCAAAGGCAGAAGAGCAACACTTATATTCTGTAGTCATGTCTGGAACATCCCCTCCTGTCTGTTGGCCTGTCTCCACAGTGCATGTTATTAGCGGTATATCCCACTACCATCTGTGATGCTGTTTACCAAACACCGACATGAAGTCCTGCTCACAGTGAATGAAAAGGGCCAACACCCACATGATGTTCCTAGTTATAGGAGTGTGTTTCCATGCAATTGGCTATGGGAATGTTACCACAGCTGTCCCATATGCAATCAGCTAGTGGGGGACTGCAATTCATCCATCAGCTGATCATGAGCATAACTTACAAAACACAAGCTACTGCCTAAGCACAGCAGGTGTACTTCTCCACATCCACCAGAGAGATAGTGAGAGAGACAGACAGAGACAAAGTAAGACAGGGAGGGGGTGGGAGAGTAAAACCTAAGCATGTTTGTGTCACACATTTACCAGTTCAGGGTTTCATATCCCTGCCTGACTATGTATTGCTACCATATGTCTATGCAGTTATTGCATGCCACGGAGCTTATATGTTAGGGAGCTGTCCAAAGGTATATTCGATGGTGAGTGACATCCGTAACAGTGATAAAGGGGGGATAAGGTAGGTGTACACATGCCTGTCCACATGAACAGGTGTCAAGTTCAACACAGCCACACTCTCTCAGGGACTCACACACATTATCACAGTTTGCCATCTTTTGATCCCTGGCATTTGTATTGTACTAGAAGAAAAGTCAAGGCAGGAACATGAACTATTATTTGGATCCCATATATCTGCTATAAATATGATATTAGACTTAATCCACATTAACAAACAGACGTATTTATTTTCTAGCTTTACGAATTGAGAATCCCAGATATGGCTGTTCAAGGTTGGTGCATAGTGATAAAAATAGAAATTAGCAAAGAGCTTCTCCACACTAAGCTCTAAACATCCAGGATTTCAAGCTTTGTGACTACAATTAGCAGGATTTGAACTAAGATGTATGTCATTTGGGACATATTGGTCTAGGAAATTACCTAGATCGTATTGAATAGTAGTAGTAGCAAAGGTATAATGCAGGAAATTGGGTAAGGAATAACCACATTTAGACCTAGGTATTAATAACTTTCACCTGCTATGAACGACAGAGTTCCAAAGAAACGTTGAAAGGAAAAGAAAATAATGTAACCAGATAACAAACAGGATTTGGGGAAGGATGACAATTTTAATCATGTATCAGAGTTCACTTAAGTAATTAAGATAAGAGAGATGTTTAAAGCAGTGTCAGTGGGTAATTAGGTAGCACACTCAACTGCAGGGCTAAAAGATCAGAAGTCTATATGGTTCTATTCTCACACCTGGTGTATGGATTTACTTTTACAATGCTGACATGTACAATTCAGCATATTAAACCAAGGTCCTAGATACTTGAGTTGGAGGTAGATCAGGTGAACGTTTTTTGTTGCCCTGGTGATATTTCCCCCTAATCAGTATGAATAGCCTAAAAAGAAGCTGTTGGCCTAGTGGGACAAACATGTTCAACAAAGTGTATGTACATAAATAAGTAAATAAATATTTTAGATTTTTGCACCTTAAAATTTTAATTCTGTATCCAGTGTTTCAACAGTTAAGACAGAAAAATAATGAAATAAGTTAGTTAATTTAAATTTGCCATAGGGAAAGTATCAGCATTTCCAGGGCATTCAAAAACAAACTGCTGAGAGAGAACAATGATAATTTGTACACATTTAAAGTTAGGCCTGATATAGCAGAAACCTCATTAAAGTATTTCAGCATTTTAATGTTCTACATGATCAGTTAATCATGTAACAATCATCTGCAAAACAGAATGGAATGATATGTTCTGAAGTTAATGAGGGTATATCCATGTGAAAGCATTTTAGCTTTAAATACACTGGCAACATTTTTATGTACAATACAGACAACAAGGAAAATAAGGGGTTGTCCTACCCTGTGCTATGGCATACTAAAAAGATTGGATACTTTATGTTTGAAGTGATAATTTTGGTTAGAGGACTAGTATACTGCAATTTCACCTTCAGGATAATGACTGGAGGGAAGCTCATGGCCTTTAGACTTGTCTTTATGAAACTCCATGCCAGATTGACAAAGGGTTTGTTGTGATTAAGATGGAGACTTGCCCATGAGTCTTAAGAGAATACTGCTGGCTTTTGGACCTTTAGTCATAAATGCGTAAGACCCAGGACACCTAGTCTGCCTTTCTTAAATCCTGGTTGCAAAAGGCAACTTAGACAGGGAATGAGATGTTCATTTCTGGAGTCTAAGATTTTTGCAGATTTGAAGTTACAATAATAAGTAGAAACCTCAATAATGTATTGTAATGATGTATAGATTGAAGGATTAAGCTTGTCTTTTCTGGTTTTGGAAAGAAAATGTCAGGAGCAAGGAACATATCATTAGTCTCCACTTACTGATAAAGTAAATATGGGTAAGTTATTAATAAAGATAACTTATGTGTTTAGCTGTCTAACAGAAAAGGCTTTGTAAAGGTTATGATGTAGGCTGTCTCAGCCAGTTTGCTTACTGGAGGGCAGAAGGAGAGAGAGAGAGAGAGAGAGAGAGAGAGAGAATTTCCTTTAAAATTTCTGCTTCTGTGATTGTGGCAAGCCATTTTGTTATTATCTTCTGCTTTAATATTTTGCAAATTAATTTGTTTTTATTTGTTTTTGTTTTTAAAAAAAGAATATATTTTGGTCTCATAACTGTTTTGCATGCAAGTTATTATTTTAAATGAGAAGAGAATATTATTTATTTAGTATGGGTTAAAGTGGTATTATCTCAACCTGGCCCAGACGTTTGACTCTGTCCCTCATGGTACTATTGAAAACTTAGACAAGCTTAAAGTAAACCCATTCATTTTCGGTTGTACTGCCAATTGACAACAAAAAGCACTGCAGAGGAACCAGGTTCGACTCTGGATAATCCAAAATAAACTTTAATATAATATATTAAAGTTTATTTTGGACTATCTGGAGTCAAGCATGGTTTCTCTGCAGTGCTTTTTTGTTTGGTTATTGGTTGCTGCACTTTGTGTGGTTTAAGCACTGTTTTCCTGCTTTGTTCATGGATTACTAATTGACTATCTAACCGACCATAAGTTGTGAAAGTTGCTCGTTCCTTTTCTGAATGTAAAATTGTCACTAGTGGGTGCCACAGGGATAATTTCTGGGCACTCTCCTGTTTGGCATTTATTTTGCGGACATGCCGGCCACTATCCCATAAGTGTGGTTGACCAAGTTTGCTGATGACTGCAAACTGGACACTGCTATCCACTTATCCACTGATACTAAACAGCTACAGCAAAATGGTCTGAAACTGAAAAAAAAGTACAGCATATTCACACTTGGCAGAAAAGTTGCTCCCACCTTATATGTTATAAAGAGTCTACCTGTTATTATCAAAATTTCACTTAACTGAAAGTCACATCCATGTGACGACTTCACTGAAAACATTATTTTAAAGAATACCCGGATCACCAAAGTTTTACTCCAGGAAACTAACCACTTGGCCACCAGGGTGAACTTTGCCCTTTTCCCCACTATAGTGTGATCTTGGAGTCGGTATATTTAGTTGGTGGGGGGTGTGGTGGCACAGCCCCTCATATGGGTCTGTGGGGATGAAGCCCCCCATGTGGGTGAGTTTGATTTGCTACCATTTGTTTGTTTTTCTGTGGTAGCCAAGTCAAGTAGTTAGTTTACTGGAGTAAAACTTCAGTCATTCGGATTTTCTTTAAAATAAAGTTTGCAGCAAAGTCATCTCATGGATGTGATTTTTGGGTAAGTGACATTTTGATAATACAAAGTAGACCCATTATAAATGGCACTACACTTCAGACATGTAGAGTCATAAGAGACCTAACCACTTAGGTAGATAACTCCTCTTATTCAATCATCATGTTTCCACCATAATCAGGAAATCCTTCTATCTGGTCCAGTCATTTTCTAAGAAAATACATTCAGGATCAAAAAATCCATCCTACCACTACAATATTTCCTTATCAGACCCTTCACTGAATACAGTGTTCCCTTTTGTATGTATAAAATTGCTCAAATGGAAAGGTCCAAAGGATTTCTAATCAAGAAACTAAAGATCTTAAATCTTTCAACTTCCCCACTAGATTAGCATGATTCTCCTTATACTGGGTAGCGTACAGGTTGCTGAGAGGTTACCTGTGTCTCAATTTTTGAATTCTCAAAAACCCAGTCTTCTTCGACCTTCTATTTATTCACAAAACCTGTGACTTTACAAACACCCACATGAGAGACCTAAATCTAAACCAACAAATAAACAAGACTTGTTGAAGGGATAGGTTCCTAATCCAATGTATTCCTAGCCTTTGGAATAGGTTACCAGAACAGGTCTAACAAAGTACTACTCTAGCTATTTTTAAGGCTAGTCATGATGACTGGATTGATGGACACTGATTTACCCTAGTGTGATCATATATGGACCTGCTCAGTTTAGGAGTTAAACATTATTAAGTGCTTGAAAAAAGTAGTACTAACTTAGTTCACATGCTTAAAGGTGTATATCATGTAGCATCTTATAGTCCCCATAATCTCCTACCTAGTATGTTCCTGTGCTTCTACATTTATTGTATTATTCTGTGTTATCAAGACATGAATTTATTTTCACTTTTCCTTTACTTATAGGCTGGGCTGAAGTTTTGGGGGAGGCCATACCTTTTGCCCAGTGGCACAGCCAAATCATGTCTTAACATTTCTGGATGAAATTGAACTTTGAACTTTTACCGTTCTGCTTAACATTTCTTATATTGGATAATAGGAGATGATCATTGTTTCTCTATGGTGTATTTGAGCAAACAAATTTCTAAAGTCTCATTTTCCTTCAGTTTTTGTCATAGTGCAATGACTTTCAGAATTGTCTAATCTTAGCTTTAAATAACTCCTGCTTGTCAAAAAAGATCACTGCTATTCTTTTTATATAACATTCTAGAAATGATCCCTTCATAGAGACATTGTATGTTTAGATTAATTGCTTTTTAATACAAGGGGTTCATTTTTCATGTATAATATTTGATGACATAACACTCTGTTGTGTTATAACAGTGATATTGATATATGAGATTCTAGTACTATTGACAGAGAAGAGTTAATGATAACCTGATAGTCCAGGTGGCAAGTTAAACCAAATGGAAGTACACAGCAGATTATTAAGATCAAATTAATTTATACCTGTACTGTAATGCTTGGCTTATTTTGGACAACTTGACCTTTTCTGGTTGCCATCGATCCAAACGTAGGGCTAAGGCAATATTGAAACTCCCCTCCAGAATAACACATAGCAGTTCTTAGAAAATTGCCTAAACTTTTTAAACAAGCCCTTAAATGGTAATAAATCTTCAGGACTGAGCCCATGAAAGTAGGAAGTCATTAAGTGGCTATGGCCTGTAGGGGTAAGGACTATTACTAATCTTACATTTTTATCCTTCCAGAAATTGACTTTATTAAGCCCAGAAAAGAGGAAAATAAGGTTGCCAACCCCCTTTTAACTGAAGAACAACAATTGTGCACTTTCCATCCATTCCATGACATCAAAGTATTGCGTCCATTACTTGATTTAAATTTACTTCCTTGCGATAATGATACTTGGACTTGTGTTTACATATGTACAAGAAACTCACTATATTTCAATTGCTCTATATAGCTCTGTAATATTTCATGTAGTGAGTTTTACTTTAGTCAGTGGGATAGAATCATTGAATAGACCATAGCAGTAAGACTTTCTCAAACTACCTTCATTACTAATACTGGAGAGGAACTCAGGAAATCAGCTTTTGGGTGCCAGTTGTCAGAAAAAAATAAAATCTACAAGCAAAGAAGTTGTCACAACCTTTGTATGAAATAATGATCACTGTACTATAGAAGGATCTTGAACCAAACTAAAATTAATATATACTAAAAAAAGACAACACAAGTTTTAGAGTCAAACTTAACTCTACAGAGAAAAATGTACTAGAAAAACAGATAAATAGAAAAATAGTCAACAGTTACAAACTGCACAACATAATAATAGAATAGCTTTTAAAATGATAAAAGTGGATAATCAGTAAAGATTGGGTACTAATGCCAGTCTCCGCAATTCTGAAGAAGTCCCAAATTCCAATCAATGGGCCAGAAAATGCAAGAGAAATATTCTGTCTGCTTCCATCTGTGCATTTTACTAGAAGACAGGAAATTAAAGAACAGAAAAACAATCCAGATATTTTTTAGCAAGCTGACCAGTTAGTCCTGTAAAATATTAAAATCTAGTGTTTATTCACTGAAATGTACACTGTAGAACAGAAAGGCAAAATAAATTATTCCATTATGCTTTGCAC
This sequence comes from Protopterus annectens, assembly GCF_019279795.1. Taxonomy (NCBI): domain Eukaryota; kingdom Metazoa; phylum Chordata; order Ceratodontiformes; family Protopteridae; genus Protopterus; species Protopterus annectens. The sequence goes on from NC_056745.1 coordinate 858,162,856, forward strand.
ATAAAACTGTAAAATGCTTTGAGTGCAGTGATATGCTCCAAAAAGATAAACTAGTTAAGTATGTCCCTAGCATGAGACCCAATCTTAACAATGTTTAGGGGTGTTTAACAAGCTTTTGTTAAGCACACCTAAAAAGAAGTTGTGTACTCACCATAACGTTCCATCTGTGTTGTCCATTTTCATTATTCCTCAACTGTTGAGTTCGTATCCAATCTTCAGATCTGACTCAGCCGTTACTGAAACTCGTGGTAACCAAAAGGCTCTCGAGGTTCTCCCTTACCCAGAATGCACAACCCCTAACATACCCCAGATCTTGTTTGATGATTTACTTAAACTAGTATCTGCCAATGTGCATACATAAAGAAATATAAATTTGTACATATCCTACAGAAGGAACTATATATGGAGCTCAATCATAAAGGACAGTGGTGCCCTTACAATATCTTGTTTTTCCAAGAGTTTGTTGAAACAAGGGTTGGGGGTTGGTGGGTGGCAAGTTGAGGAAGTATGAAAATGGACAACACAGATGGAACGTTATGGTGAGTACATAACTTCTTTATCTGATGCTGTCAATTTTCATTCCATCCTCAGTTGTTGGAACAGAGTCTCCAGCTATGTAAAATCCTGGGTGGACTCTAAGAAAGGATATTTCTGAGCACAGTTGAACCAAACGTTGCTCTTCCCCTCAAGACCAGATCCAGCTTGTAATGAGTGATGAAGGTAGGAGGATTGGCCCAGGTTGCAGCTGCACATATGTCGTCCATGGAAGCCTTGAATAGAAACACTGAAGAAGTTGCCATGGACCTAGTTGAATGGGCTCTTACAGGGTTAGTTAAGGTTAGACCCAACTTGTCATAGATAAAAGAAATACAATCAATCAACCATCTGGCTAGAGTTACTTTTGCAAGTGGCTTACCCAATTTCAAATCTCCAAAGAAAACAAGCAATTGGTCTGTCTTCCTGATTTCTTTTATTTGGCATAAGTAAAAATGTAATTGCCTGTGAACATCCAATCAATGCAATCTATGTTCACTCTTGTATGTAAATTTAGTAAATAATACTGGCAAAATAATGGATTGATTGATATTGGATTCTGGGTCTGAAAAATTTGGTGATTTTAAACCTGACAAAAGCACTTACCAATACTGGATTTTTGCACCTGTGGTTCTCATCCTTTGCTGCTAATTTTTTGCTTTTCTGGTTGGTGAAATTTTGCTTTTCCTAATATTGGATTCTGACACCACCTTGGAAGGAAAGATCCATTGGTACATAACATGACTCTATCTTTATGAAAAATCAAGTAGGGAGGTTTCTATGACAAAGCTTGAAGTTCTGAAATTCTTCTGGCTGAGGTAATGGCCACTAGAAAGAAAGTTTCCAAGTCAGGAACTTAAGGTCACATTTAGCTGCTGGTTCAAAGGGAGAATAAATTAGAGCCTGCAGTACTAAGTTCAAATCCTATGGTGGAGTAGGATCTTCATGCAGGGGTTTTAATAGATGAGTGTTTCTCAAGAATTCTTTACAAAGGTTAGAGGAGGCCAAAGAAGAATTTTCAAATCCAATATGAAAATAAGATATCGCTGCTAATTGAACCTTAATGCTAGAAGAATTAGCCCCTTCATTAAAGATCAAAGCTAAAAATTCAAGTATGTTATACATCGGAGCTGACAAGGGATCAATATGATTTTGTTGTGCCCAGTAAACAAACTTTTTCCATTTACTTATATAAAGCTTTCTTGTTGAAGGTTTATGGGAAGATAAAAAGATACGATGGACAGTGGAAGAGAGCATCAGTTTTCTGTCTATTAATGGAATTGGAGAAACCATGCTGTTAGCTTGAGGTTTGAGATATCCAGATGAACCAAATCTGCCGGATGTGACAGGAGATCTGGAACAGGATCCAGAATCCAAGGTTGGCAAATAAGATGAGGCCGCAGGAAGGGAAATCAAATCTGACAAGGCCAGTAAGGTGAAAAGAAAATTACCTTCCTCTTCAACCTGGTGGCTTTCTGCAGGAATTTCAGAATTTGAGGAATTGGTGTGTAAGCATAAAGTAAACCATGGGCCAATCATGAAGTAGAGCATTCCTCAGTGATTCCCCCTGAGCAGAGATTATGGCAAAGTAGCTGCTGCATTTGTTGTTTATGGCAGAAGCAAAAAATTTGCGGCAAGGCTGGCACTATCAGTGGAAAATCATTTCTGCCACTTTCATGTTGAGAGACCACTTATGAGGTAGAAGAATGCACCTGCTCATTTTGTCTGCTATCATGTTGGATTTACCCAGAATATGCATTACTATGAGAAATCAGTTTGATGAGGTCACCCATTGCCACACCCTAAGTGCTTCTTGACACAAGGAGTAAGATCTGGTTCTGCCTTGTTTGTTGATGTACAAGGATATAGTGTTGCCTCAAGCTAACACTATGTCCTTAGGAACTAATATAAGGGGGTGGCAAAAGCCCACACATTCTGGCTAGGCTTATAAATGCCCTTGGGCAGATAGTCTAGTACTTACCAATGAACCTATGAACCTATGTACCAAACCACTGACATACTGTCTGTTTGAATAACAATTATCCCTAAAGGGAGAGAGCCCTGGGATGCCTGCAACACTAACAGCACTGTTTTCATCTCTAGGACATTGATATGTGAGTTAGCCTCTTTAGGAGACCAAGTATCTTGGACTGTTCTCTCCAGAAAGTGCCCCCCCACCCAATTTGGGAAGCGTCCATGGTCACTATGTCCTTAGGCTGAGGGAGAATGAAAAGACAGCTTTGTAGAACTTGATCCAAATGAATCCATCACCAGAGGTCTCTCTTTCATGCTTGAGTGATTCTTATTTGTGTTGACATGCACTTGTAAAGGATAGACCACTGTGTTGCTAGCATCCTTTGAAGAATTCTCATATGAAATCTTGCTAGGGGAACTAAGATTATGGCAGCTGGCATTGACTCCAAGGTCAGAAGGATCAACCGGGCTGAAATGTTGGTACTGCAAATTATTCTTTTGACTAGGGAATCTGAAAGTCTGTACTATTGAGAGAGGAAGAGAAGCTGGCACTGATGTTGTTTTCAAGACTGCCCCTATGAATTTCAAAATCTGAGTTGGTTGTAGGTGACACTTGTAATTTATGGTTAGCCTCAGATGAAAACAAATCTAAGATACCTGATCCCTTGCCCTTATTACAAAATGCCTGGTCAGGGAGGTAATCAGCCAGTCATCTAGATATGGAAACACATGGAATCTCTGCAGTCTCAGGTGAGCTGCCACCTCTGCCATGCATTTGGTAAACATGCTGAGGCTGTGGTGAAGCCACTGGGGAGTTTTCTGAGCTGATAATGACTGTCTCCTAGATGGAAGTATAAGTACCTTTTGGATTGTCTGTTCATCTTCATGTGATAGTACATATCTTGAAGTTCTATCAAGCACACCCAGTCATCTTTGCCTAGGAAGGGCAGAATGGACTGAACCGTCACCATCTGAAACTTTTCATGTCAAACTGATTTGATCAATATGGTGAGATCCAAAATTGGTTTCCAGTCCCCTGTTTTCTTTGGCACTAAAAATAACCTTGAGTAAGTTCAGGATTCTATCAGGTCTGATGGGACCTCTTGGATGACTCTTCTTTCTAAGAGCTTTTGTATTTCTAGTGTAGCTACTTTCCTCTGACTGGGTGGAACATTGGGAATTTTGGAGGTGGAAGGAAAAGGGAATTATATAATCCTCTAGAAGTAATCGTCTGCACCCAAGAACCTCTTGTTATATCTAGCCAGGCTCTCTGGTGCAGGGATAATTGACCCCTGATTGCTTCCAGAAGTGGACAATAGGGCCCCTTTTCAAGAGCACTAGTAGGGTCTATCAGAGAAGGAATCTCTGGACCCCCAGTTTTGTGGGCCTCCTCAACCATTAAATTATTGTTGTCCATTAGAGTTTCCCCCTCTGCCCCTAAGGGAACTTTCTCCTTATGTGTCCTGGGAAGGACCCTTGGACTTCCTCAACCATATTTTCCAACCACCTCATTGATTCCTAGAAAAGGATCTTTGAGGAGTCAAAAAACATGCATCCACTGCAAAGAGTGTCTTTCCATCCTTCTCGCACCTGGATAATGTGACTTCTCTTTTGGGCTAAACAATGAACTGCCATCAAAGAGAGCATTGATGAATGAGTGCTTGAAGAGCTCCAGAAAATCACATAAGCAGATCCAGTCATGCCTCCTAATGGATATGCCTGAACCCACTTCCCTTGAAGCACCTTTGGCTGTGTGTGAAATGAGCCTCATAGATGAATTTGAAATGGATTGAAGAGTAGCCCACTGGGAGGCCAGAGATGATTGGGCCTCAGCAGAAATGGTCCCTGAAAGGAATTTTGAAAGTTTATTGATCAAGTCCATAAGTAGCCTAGAAAAATGTGCCAAATAGTTCAGCAACCTAAGAGAGAAGGTCACTGAAGCATAGATTCACTTCCCAAACCTGTCCACTGCCCTAGACTCCCTGTTAGGAGGAGGAACAGATGACCATGGCATCCAAGATCACCCCCTTTCTCCAAAGTTCCTTCCCGACATATAGAGCTCAAATCTGATCTGGCCTCTTATGGACTGGCTCAGCTGAGTCAGGCTCCTTCCACACCCACCAATAGACCAAATCAATGAGCTCATCAGCCAGCGAAGTAACCCAGGAGGTAGAAAGGCCAGCTCCAAAGGCCTTCAGAAATACTGATTCCTCTGGTGAAGGGTTGCTGGGGGTCCAGCCATGTCTCTGCTTAAGGATCTCAAGGATGTCACTAAATTAGATGTCTACCAGAGGTGATTGTGGAGACCTTTCACCCTGATCAAAATCTGTATCCTCAGTGACTGACTCCTGTGGAGAGTCCAAGTGCCTACTCTTGAACTTTCTCTTCCTAGAAATTTCCTCCATGGGATGTTCTGGGGTAAGTATTGGAAGAGATTGTGAAACCCTGTTGGGTGGTCTGGAGGTCTTGAGCTGGCTGTCCCTGTGGCGTAGTATGATGAGGCTCCAAGCACAAAGACATCTGGGAACTAGATTGAAGATTAGAGGGGGGTTGGATCCACCTGTCCTGTCAGAGCCAAAAGCACAATCCTCACTACCTCAAAAGCAGACAGCTCCAGAGAGAAGGAAGACCTTGGCACTGAGAAGGCAGGCTTCAGGACCTCTTCCTCCTCCTGCCCCAAAAGCAATCTCCCCAAAGAGAAGTTGGAGCCAAGCTATCCAGTGCCAAAGCACCAAGGTGTAGAGATTGTTCCAAAATCTTCAGAATTGACTTGGATCTGACAAGGAAGCTTTGGCTCTGAGAGTCATCTGAATCTGAAGATGTCAGAGCCAGTGCACACAGAGCTAGCTTTGGGTCAGAAGATAAAGTTATCTTTGGATGCAAGCCAGACAGACCTGGAAGGATCAGATCCAGGAACTGTGAAGCAACCAAAGGGATCAGAAAAGGAGTAAGAAGTGATGGTGTGGTAGATGGACAAGCCTACTGACCAGGAGGGAGGAGCCGGTAAAATACCCATCTGAATCTTTGCTGAGAAAAACTTCCACATCATTCTTTCCACATCTTCCTTGGTCAAAATTAGCAAGACAAGGTAAGGGAAGATGACTTTGATCGGCACTTTTTTATAAAAGGGGAAGGGAACGTGGAAGGCACAGGATCATGAGAAAGGCAATACCTGATCCTTGGAATAACAGTTGAACCCGAAGCAGTCATATCAGTAGGTTTCTTTGTCAGATCTGAGGACGTAGGATCCACTAGTTTCTTCTTTTTTGGATCCAAAGGGAAGGAGCTTTGAGATATTCTTGGATCTGATTTCAATCTCTTCCTTGATGGCTCTGATGATGGAGTAAAGGAAGTGGAAGGCTCAGGAGACTTTGATATGGATTTCATAGCTTTAATTTTGGTGAACTGAGCCCTAGCAATAGCTTCACCAAAAGAAGATGGCAATAGACCTTTGAGGATAAGTTTATTCTTCTAATCCACAAGAGCCCTGGGATTGAAGTTCTGGCAAATTGAATTATCCTCCTAAACACTACACACAAAGAGTATGAGTGTCTGAAAGAGGCAATTTGTGCCCACATTTCAGACACTTTTTAAAACCAGAAGGACTTGCTGATGACTATAAGAAAATAACAGTAATACAGAAAAAGATTTTTTTGTTTTGTTTTGTTTTTTGTTTTTGTTTTATATATATATATATTTTTATATATATATATATATATATATATATATATATATATATATATATATATATATAAAGGAAGGAAAAAGGAAAGAAAGAAAGAATACAAACAATGGTATTAGGGCTACACTAGCATGTATAATACACAGTAAAAGGGGGAAAACCTACCAACAATGGTAAAAAAGAGTTACAATGCTGTAAGAGGGTAAGAGAATAATATAGTAAGAGGAATTTAAGAGATTTAAAGAGAAGAAACTGCACTTACCTCAATGAAACTTGAGATCCAAGGCTGACCATGTCTTTTCGTGAAAAGCGGCCAACAAGATCTGGGATCTGTTAGGGGTTGGTGCATTATGGGTAAGGGAGAAAATCAAGAGCTTTTTGGTTACCATGAGCTTTAGTAACAGCTGAGTTAGATCCAAGGTTCAGATCTAAACCCAACAGTTGAGGACAGAATGAAAACTGACAACATCAGATGTACTGTTAAGATCATGTCTTCTACTAGGGATTAACAGAGGAGAGTGAGTGTCAGCAAAGAACTGCAGCATATGGTTTAACAGCATTTAAAAGCTAAAGAACTTCACTCTGCCAAACGTATACATGGAAAATTGGGCAGAATTATGTGTATAACAGCTTTTAAAGCCTTTAGTTCTACAGACAAGTGCTTCATTTCTGACTGTTGGCTATTTGACAGCTTTAAGTGCTTCACCAGCTTTCAAAGGTTTTGAAAGTCAGTAAAATGCTTTGTGCTCTTACAATCTTATGTGCAACTGGAGTAGATAAATCTCCATGCACTATAAAGAATTATGATCATTTCATAGGTTCATAGGTTCTTCGGTTGGTACTAGGCTATTGGCCTTAGGGCCTATACAAACCTAGCATAACAATTCCCTGGATATTTCACTGATTATGACCTTTTATGATGTGTTCTTGACTTGGGTGTCAAGATTCACCTCTTGAGCTAAACACTCAAGGTGAATTTCTTGGCATCCATGTCTCCCATGCATAATAAGGTTATGATCAAAGACCCAATCATAATCCTTTGTGTTATGTATACCTTAATATCTCATCAAACATTAACAAGTCTGAGTAAGTACAGAGTCCAAAATGTAGGTGCCCAATGTGTTGTTTCAACATATCATACTGACCATGCAATGCACATGTTAAACACAAAGGTACCAATGCTGCAACTCCCTGCAGTGTGTTGAACTCAGGCAGTCCCAGGAGTTACTATGACAGGCTTGCAATATTAAGTACAGGTGAGAGACAAATGCTAATTGTAGATACATCATCTACCTGCCCATACTGAACAAATTATCCAAACAGCAACTCAGCCCATGAAACTGAAATGGAGATATTAATGCCGAATCTCAAGTGATAGAAGTCCACTGTCACTGCTCTGGAGGTAATATCTTCAGTGACAGGTCTCATAAGTCCTGTACCTCAAGCATTTCTATCAGTGCTATAGATTCAAACACATTTGTCTCCTGGAAAGAAATTTCAGGTTGTGAAAAACCTGAGTGAAGCAATGCTTAGTCTCAGGTTTTCTGCTACGAAATCAAATCTCTTCTGAGTAGGGTAAGTAAGTTTCTACCTGCCTGACTAAAATTTAGCAACAATAGATGATAATATCAGTGGGAACGTTCATATCTTTCTTAGATTCTGGAGAAGTCTTTGGAATGAACATTATAAGGCAATTGTTCCTTTTTTTTTCTCCATCTGTGTTCCTACATATTGTGCTTTTACTGCTGCTAAATAAGCCAAGTACTGAAGGGCTTAGCATTTTTTAACAGTCCGTCTGCTTCAGTCACAGAACCAGTTGTTGTACAATGCAATGTCCTGAGAGATATGGATCAATGCTGAATAAGTTAGATGCACTATGAATCAGTTCTCAAACTTTCTAAGACAATCTGCCAACACTTTTTTCTTTACAAAATAGAGCATTGCTGAAGTCAGAAATAAACTTTACAGAATCATCATCTTCTTTCGGCTGTTCCCGTTAGAGGTTGCCAGAGTGGATCATCCATTTCCATTTCTTCCTGTCCTCTACATCTTGCTCTGTCACACCAACCACCTGCATGGCCTCTCTCACCACATCTATAAACCTTATCTTAGGCCTTCCTCTTTTCCTGTTACCTGGTAGCTTCATCCTTAGCATCTTTTTCCCAATATATCTTTTTCACAATATACTCAGCATCCCTACTGTCCGCGGTGGTGGTGCTGCGTTAGCATTGTCACCTCACAGTAAGACGCTGTCCAGTTCGATTCTCAGTTAGAGCGTCTTCTGCGTAGAGTCATGCGCGAATGGGCATATGTTCGTTGAAGGTTGTGCGTCAGGGCTGGTAACTCGGCATGTAAAAATCAACTACCAATCATTAGTGGACCGGAGTTCTGCTGTGGCGACCCCTAACTGGGAAAATCCAAAAGACACAACAACAACAGCTCAGCATCCCTCCTCAGCACATGTCCAAACCAACGTAATCTTGCCTCTCTGGCTTTGTCTCCAAACCTTCCAACCTGGGCTGACCCTCTAATATGTGATTAGGTACATTTACTTATTCCTAATTCTGTCAACCCTCGTCACACCCAGTGCAAATCTTAACATCTTTAACTCTGTCACATCCAGCTCTAACTCCTGCCTTTTTGTCAATGTCACTGTCTCCAACCCATATAACATAGATGGTCTCACTACCTTCTTGTAGACCTTCCCTTTCACTCTTACTGGTACTCGCCTGTCACAAATCACTCCTGACACTCTTCTCCACTCACTCCACCCTGCCTGTACTCTCTTCTTCACCTCTCTTCCACACTCACCATTACTCTGAACTATTGATCCCAAGTATTTAAACTCAGCCACCTTCGCCACTTCTACTCTTTGCATCCTCACCATTCCTCTATCCTCCCTCTCATTCACACACATATATTTTGTCTTAATCCTGCTGACCTTTATTCCTCTTCTCTCTAGAGCATATCTCCATCTCTCCAGGGTCTCCTCCACCTGTTCCCTACTCTCACTACAGATCACAATGTCATCTGCAAACATCATAGTCCACGGGGACTCCCATCTGATCTCATCTGTCAACCTGTCCATCACCATTGCAAATAAGAAAGGGCTCAGAGCTGATCCTTGATATAATCCCACCTCCACCTTAAACTCATCCGTCACTCCCACCGCAGACCTCATCACTGTCACACTACCCTCTAACATATCCTGTACCACTCTTACATACTTCTCCGACACTCCCAACTTCCTCATACAGTACCACAACTCCTCTCTAGTCACCCTATGATATGCTTTCTTTAAGTCTACAAAAACACAATGCAACTCCTTTTGACCTTCTCTGTACTTCTCCATCAACACTCTCAGAGCAAACATCACATCTGTAGTGCTCTTTCCTGGCATGAAACCATACTGCTGATCACTAATCATCACGTCCCTTCTTAACCTAGCTTCCACTATTCTTTCCCATAACTTCATGCTATGACTGATCAATTTAATCCATCTGTAGTTACTACAGCTCTGCACATCACCCTTATTCTTACAAATCGGTACCAAAACACTTTTTCTCCATTCCTCAAGCATTCTCTCACTTTCCAAAATTTCATTAAACAATGGTTAAAAACTCCACTGCCATTTCACCTAAACACCTCCATGCTTCCACAGGTATGTCATCTGGACCAGTAACCTTTCCATTCTTCATCCTCTTCATAGCTATCCTTACTTCCTCCTTGCTAATCCATTGCACTTCATGATTCACTATCCCCACATCATCCAACCTTCTCTCCCTCTCATTCTCTTCATTCATCAACCCCTCAAATTACTCTTTCCATCTGCTCGACACACTCTCCTCACTTATAAGTATGTTTCCCTCATTATCCTGGTGGTGCTGCGGTAGCGTTGTCGCCTCAGAGTAAGATGCTGTCCTGTTCGATTCTCAGCTAGAGCATCTTCTGTGTGGAGACATGCGTGAATGGGTGTACCTTCATTGAAGGTTGTGCGTCAGGGCTGGCAACTCGGCACGTAAAAATCCATTGCCAATCATTAGCGGATCGGAGTTCCGCTGTGGTGACCCCTAACCGGGAAAAGCCGAAAGACACAACAACAGCTAAAATATAACAACTCTATTGTTTTTTCTTACTTTCTAAAGAGTTTACTCTTTCACATCACATAAAGTGTTGAGGCATACTCCTTGTATCAAGTTTTAGAGTGATATAATTTTGGTCCCTTCAGGGGAAGTAAAGCCTGTAACTCCCAAGCAATACATTCCACCAGTGTATTTCTCTCAGCTCTTTTAGGTAGCTCATTTGCCTGGATTGTGTTTCTTTGGAGTAAACATTCTAAACTGTCAAGCCTGACTTCTAAGCCAGTGGAGTTCTGGAGCAGTTTGATGGTGGAAGTTGCACACAATCATTAAATATTTAGAGAAATTTTAGACGGTTTGTAGAGAAATTAAAGGTAAGTAGTCTAATACAAACAGGAATTGCAATATGAAGTGTGGGAAAAATAGGCTTATAGTATATTTAGAGAGAAAGTCAGTGAAGAGAATCAGACAGCAGAAGGAAGTAAGTGAAGAAGGGAGAGTAAGGAAGTATAAGGAATAAAAAGATATTTGTACACATTTAAGCATATAGTTTATCTTGAATTTGAGCAAGAACAGAGCCAGAGTTTAGGTAGGAAGTCTTTCAGAGTGGTTTTGAAAGATGGGAGGGAGGGTATAGACCTGCTGGATACAGGTAAGGAGTTCCAGGCCTTACCAACCTTGTCTGAGTACAGATACTGCCCAGCAGAATTGCTAGGTTTGTAGACAAACAGGAGTTTTTCGTCACTGGATAACAATGACCTATTGGGAACATAGTTGTGTAGAATGTTTTTTAGTGCCAGATAGGCAGATGGATGCAGGATAATTTTATAGATTGTAAGAGGTAGTGTATATGTTAGTTGATGTGGCATTTCTAACCAATTTAGGCTTTTCGGTGCTATTTAGTGGTGAGTTCTGAAAGGGCTATGTGCTGCAAATTTAGCAACTTTGTTATAGCATTGTTGAAATTTTAATTTTTGTGAAGCCTGGAGGTCAGTAAGGATGGGAGCACTATACTCCTTGTGTAGATGGCTGGTACTGTTCTGATGCTAGTATTGTATGTTTGCAACCTTTTAAAAAGAAATTAATTGTTAATTTATAAGTTATTATAAAACTGTGTGGGAGCTGAAAAACCAAGCGATTACCCTTGCTTAAACTAGCCCATGCTGGGATATTTTTTAACTTTTTCCATAATCAGTTAATCTACTGGCATTAATTAAGTGGGGTAGTAAGGGTTTATTTAGGATTTGTTAGTCTGATAGCTAAGTTATGCTATTTTAGGAATTTTAATCTCATTTAGTTATTTAGGGTCCAGTCTATTTTGGTGGTTATTTCATTTTATTAGTGGTCTCTTGCACTTATGTTATTATTTTATTTTATTTTTGCTAAATATTGTTTTTAATCTAAATTTGCCTTTATGTTCTAGGTCTTTTACATATTTTGATAATTATTTTGGTAGAACTGTAATTAATTTTAATGTGTGTGTGTGTGTGTGTGTGTGTGTGTGTGTGTGTGTGTGTGTGTGTGTGTGTGTGTGTGTGTGTTTGTCTATCTCTAACTCTCTATATAACTCATTTATTTAGTTTTTTTTAGGTTGTCTAGTGCTATGGTAGGGTTTTAGAGTATTTTTTCTGATTGGTTTGGAAGCTGATAACATACATGCAATGCATTGATAATGTACATAGGATGTACATAAAGAAAGATGTCCACATAGATATTTAGGCATGAATAGTGATAAATACATACTTACATGCATCCGTACAAATTTTTGCCTGAGTTCATGCTTTATTTATTGATATGTTTATTTACTTAGTTACTTACATGCAATGTCTTTCGGCTTTTCCCGGTTAGGGGTCGCCACAGTGGAACTCTGGTCCGCTACTGATTGGCAGTAGAGTTTTACGTGCTGACTTGCCGGGCCTAACGCACAACCTTCAATGAAGGAACGCCCATTCACGCATGTTGCCACACAGAAGACACTCTAACTGAGAATTGAACGGGCAACGTTTAACTGTGAGGCGACAACGCTACCGCAGCACCACCACTGCAATACAACTTCATTAAACAACAGCAGCACCAAAAGGCAATTTCCAAGTAAGATATGTCACATTTTTCTGATTGTAGTTACCCTGAATAGAAGTTATAGTAGTGATTGTTAACTGTATTATAGCAGTTTTAAAGATACTACCACTGTTGAAAATGAAGTGAAGCCGGAGCTTTATTTTTGACAACTGACATGCATATAAAGGGAATATACCCTCCTTTCTCTGTCTTTAGTGGCTATAATATTAATTAAAAACTTCACACAATCTGATTACGTGAGTTAGACTTCTATTTGTTTCTGGAAGTGTGGAAATATTTAGAAAATACTGTTTTCCTTGTAGCTGCTGACAGACTTCTACAGAGTGATTACGCATACACACACACACACACACACACACACACACACACACACACACACACACACACACACACTGTGAACGGGCACTAGTGCTTCCTTCAGTCTGCTTGCAGTGTATAACCTGAAGTGAATATCCCATCCAACAGCCTTCTTTACAAACTATGGACAATTTTAGTTTATTGTAAAGAGGCTGTTATGCAGTTAGGGAGAATGACAGTTTAGTTTTCTTGTATTACTATATCAGATTTCATATTTTATTAAGAAACTCAACAATGTGAGCTTAACTCCATTTGAATTCATAGGATAGAGCTACAGATTTTAACGGAAGATGAAGTATCAAGTCAAACTTCTATGGTACTCAAGTAAAAACAAATATAATCCTTTAGTTGTCAGAGGAGCTGTACATGTTAAGAAAATCATTCTGAATGCAAATTTTTCTGTCTGGACATATAATTTCTAAAGGCTCTGTGCCATCATTTGCTGGGAGATGATGAGTTGAAATGGGACAGTTTATTAGATAATTTGTCTCACTAAGAACATGGCATGCAAGCAGTTCAAAGAAGGAAAACAAAATGGTGCAGTCAGCAAAAGAGACCACGCAAATAAACAGAAATAATTCAATACGTATCCTCTTTAGGGCAACAATTAAACTTTTGGTCAATAGGCAGAAATGCTGTACTTGGCAGTTTTCATGACAGCTCATGCCATGAAGAACTTCAGTAATGAATGCAAATCCTCAAAGAATTTTGAAGTGTTCGTCTGTAGTGCCACAACAAAAGAAACATTACTTCAAGATGAAACAAAAATATTAACATTAGCATGAAGTAACACAATTTTAAGTTATATATGCTTTAGTATCTAACTTTGTTGTTGGAAGGCATTCTTCTGAATGTTTATTCATTTAGCTGCAAGTTTTTGTCAATTTGAATTCCAGATCAGAAGCTGTGCAGATATGCAATCATTATTACAGGTTCTATGGCAATGGATAAAAAGGGCAACTCAGTTTATTGGTTATTCTGAGTATCCCTGTTTTCTCAAAGGCTGTGTAATCTCAGAGTAACTACATTAATGTCTTGGGATATGGGGGATAACATGAAACCACCCAGAATGGCCCTGGCTTTTTTATTTGAATTATAATTTGTTTTGTCAAGCTGGTGTTTATCAATTTGCTTTCATTTTGCAGTTTTTCAAAGAGCTTTTTTTTTTTTTTTTTTGCAATATCACCAATAACTTTTTCCCAAATTTGCTGATTAGTAAGCAAAACAAAATCTGGCTTAGTAGTCAATAATTATTATAGAAAGAGGAGGAGTTATGTAAAAACAAGCTGTGATATCTGAAGATGAAAAGTAACAAGATAAGTAAGCATATTAGCAAAATGTGCATGTGCGAGGGGGTAAGGGAAAAGGTAGTTCTTTTAAAATCATTAAATTGTTATGTGCTTCATACTTTTTTGTTGTTAGGAGGGAGGAGTACAATGAGTGATTGCTATGAGAAGGTTAGAACAAACAGCATAAAAAGGACAAAAGATAAGGCACAACTAAATATCAAGTTGGATTTTAGCAAAAGTGCAAATGGCTGAAAAAGTATGAATGTAGATGAAATTCCTTAAAGAAATATAACCTACCCCAAGGTGTTATGATCTTGCAATAGGATATATTTAGTTGGAGGTTCTTTCTTCACAATGAGGGAATCAAGGTAAATCTTCTCCAGCTCAGTACATTTTTAGTGCCCAAACAATTTTAAACATTTTTGGCAGGTCAACATTTTTTCAAAATGCATTCTTCAAATTGTAGTAAACCCTCAAAAAGTATGGCTAGACGAAATACATTTTTTGCCGAGACAGATAAATGCAAGTACACTTAAAGACAGGGAGAAGAAAAACAGTTAACTAAATTCAGAGAGAAGAATAAGTAAAATAGTATGGTTTATGACTTACCCCCTAGTTGCTTCTTGAGTGTGAGTGAAAACAGAGACATCAGTAGCAGTAAGCTGTGCATGTACTATTTAGAATAGGTTTATATAATTATAGGAACCCCCCCAGTAAGGAAACCTCCTTAAAAAAACTTCTCCAAAGCCAACTTCATGCTACTGAAGTCAGAAGTGACAAACTTTACAACACCCACGCAGACTGGAAGTTCGACTGCAGAATCTTACACTAAGGTACTGTACGAGCACATCCACTCATGCATGAATCATGCCATCCCAAATAGAACAAAGATGCTCCTCTCCAAAAAAAGGAAGCCAATCTGGTGGTCCCCTGCTATAAACAAACTATACAACAGAAGGAAGAAACTGTTGCAGAAAAGAGGAAAATCCCAGGATGCAAAAAACTCTCTCACCAGCCTCAGTAAGAAGCTGAGATCCCTCATAAAATCCTCAAAAGTTAGTTATGAAAATAAAATTGCCAAAGATTCCAAAGACAACCACAAGGCATTCTATAGTTATGTCAAGAATCTAAATGGCAATGCTCAGATCTGCTCTGAGCTACAACAGAATGGCATTAAATATACTGATCCCAAGGATATTGCCAATATCCTGGCAGATTGATTTAGTGCCAACTTCACCCCCCTCTCACCCCCTAAAGGGCCCATCTCAATTACCAAAAGATTGCCAAATTCCGATAATCACTGCCACACAGGTAGAAACCGCACTCTCCAAAGCTAAGAATACAGCATCCATGGGACCAGATGACATCCCAGGCTGTGTACTACACGAACTACAAAATGAACTGGCACCTCACCTAAGTGTCATGTTTAATCATAGCCTCACCTCAGGCTTCGTGCCCACTGAGTGGCACACAGCTACAGTTATCCCGCTCCACAAGGGAGGATCCACCTTGGATCCTGGGAACTACTGTCCCATCAGTCTGACAAGTCTGATCTGCAAGGGCATGGAACGCATTATCATGGAACTTATAAACAAAGACATTGGCAACATTCAAACACTGGACCCCACCCAGTTTGGGATTGGGAAGGGCCGATCTTGTCTCCTGAATCTGACTGACTTCTTCAAATCAGTCTCCAGAGCTGTGGATGAGGGGAAGGTGGTCCACACAGCCTATCTGGACCTCGCCAAGGCCTTCAACACCATCCCTCACTCTGGAATCATAGATAAACTTACTAAGCTGTGCATAAATCCCTACTTCACTCGATGGGTTGCCAACTGGCTTACTGACAGAACCCAGACTGTAAAAGTAGCCAACTCCAAATCTAGCTCCAGACAAGTGACAAGTGTAGTACCTCAGGGTTCAATCCTGGGACCACTCTTGTTTGGAATCTACTTCTCTGAAGTAAAGGCCAACACTAAGGGACTCTGGCTAACAAAGTTTGCAGATGACTGCAAACTGGGAGCCATTATTGAATCCCCAAATGATGTGGATATTCTACAAAAGGGCCTTAAAGAAACAGATGCCTGGTGCCAGAGCCATGGGCTCAAGCTTAATGCCAAGAAATGTATAGTTATCCCCTTTGGAAAAAAACATGTACCCATGAATTACCACATAGGTGGCAGGATGCTAAACATTGAAAGTGTGATGAGAGACTTAGGGACACAGGTGGACAGTGGTCTCACTTTCAATAACCACATCACCACAACAGTCAGGAAATCCTTCTATGTGGCACACCTCATCACTAAGGGCTTTTCATCCAGAAAAAGGAGGTCATTGTCCCACTGTACTCATCCCTCATTAGACCCATTATAGAGTATAATGCCCCATTTGGTATGTACCTCACAAGACATCTGCAACAGCTGGAAAGGCCACAGAAATACCTCACTAAAAGAATCACAGGCCTAAAGCAGATGCCATATGCTGACTGTCTAAAAAAACTCCAGCTATTCTCTGTGGCATATTGTCTACTCAGAGGCGATCTCTGCTTAACATACAAGGCCATGTCAAACCCTGAGCTGTTGGACATGCTCCACTTAAAGAAATCCCAATCCCTCAGAGCCACATACTCCAGGGATCTAAACCTTGTCATCATAATGAACAAAACATGCTGGAGGGATAGGTTTCTGACCCAGAAACTCCCCATACTCTGGAATAGACTGCCCATACATGTCAAGCAGAGCGCCTCATTGGCCCTCTTCAAAAGGAACCTTGATGATTGGATGGGAGATAGGAAATTCACCCTGGGGATCATGTCAATCACCCTGCTAGACAGGGGCCCAGAGAAGTAAATATTGTGGGAAGAAATATCCTGCATAGGGCCAATAGCCTAGTACCAACCTATGAAGCTGAGAAGGTACTATCAATCCTGATCTCTCTCTTTAATGCAAAAACTGGCTTTTAAATGCCATTATTGCATTTGCAGTCAAACCTGACCACTGTAACATTCCATGTGTGGTCTATGGCAGTTTGCTATAGTTTAAAACTGAAAAAAACTTTCCCTTTTTTAACTAAAACCTGAGCACTCTACCACTTTGTATAGGCAGGGTATAAACTCCAGCAGCTATTTGTTACATTTGTAGTAAGCAGTTTGCTATAGAGTTCTTACCTCTCCATTTTTTTCCAAACTTTCTGGAAAATAAACTAATTGCCTGGTAGTCCAGAAAACACCATATAAACTTGAGTATTCTGTTTTAGAAAACAAACATACTATCAGAGTTTGTTAAATCTCTAATTACATTGTGTTTTTATCTAAGAAAAGCATCACTAACATGATGCAGTTGCATCAGAAACCAGGAAAAGGGGACACTGTTCCTCCCACTAAAGTGCAAGTGACATCACAAAATGGGCATAGAGTGGGTGAGGTAAGGGAAGAAGCTAGACAGGATTAGTGGAGGTGCAAGTAGTGTGGCTTTGGTCCAGTTTTGGCCACAATGAAAGATGGCATCACTAGTTTGCTACAGTTTAAAAGAAGAAATTATTTTTTTAACAAAATATCTTGAAGAAAGTTCAGGCGCAGGAGGGAAGGTGGTTGTGTCATGCATCTAGCCACCTGGTTGGTGAGCCAGTAGAATGTCTGTTTTTTTTTTTTGTGCTGTTCAATGGAAGAGCTGGGGGTATAAATCTGATGTAATAAGACTACACTGAAATGCTTTTTTCTTGTTTTTTTTTTTTGTTTATTTAGCTAAGAGGGGTGGGGAGATGGTTCATGGTACATGCACAGGGAGTTTGTTCAGTAATCAATGCTTCTGCCCATAAGAGGCACAGTACATGGAGAGAGTTTCTAGTCTGTCATGTTAACTAAAGCTTAAGATGAATAACCTTGTTTTCCACAGTAACCCTTGGGTCCTTTGTAGTCACATGTTATTTATGGCTTGGTACCTGCCAAAAGGGGACACTGTGATCAATAATTGGTCTAAATATGGCAGAGCACAGAGGGAAAACAGCATCTTTTTACCTAGATGAGGTACCTTTGTAAAGTGTTTATACTAGATATAAGGATTTCCTAACTACATTTGCAACTACTGTTGATAATAAAAGGAGAGGGAACTATCGTCCCAAATATTGAGATCCCTGACTACCCTCAGAGTACTGAGCCCTGTGGTACTCCACTGGTTACTTCCTGTGTCATCTGCCATCTTAATTGGGTGAATTCTTTCCTTTAGCCAGTTTGGAAATCATTGTACCAAGTAAGTGTCATCCCTTAGTTCATTTAGGTAGTTTACAATGCCTGCATGTGTACAATGTCAAAGGCCTTTGCCAGGTTCAGATATGCTGCATGGAGTGAGTGGCCACTGTCCAAAATTTTCAATTATTCTTTTTTATTGTTTTAATATAACAGATCAGTAAACCAGTAGAAAACCATGCAGCAGAGTACTTCTTCACTGAGACAGAGGGAAGGATGAAAGGGAGGGCAGGGTCTTTTACCAGCTTTGCATATAGTAGCCTGGCTATCACATGGCCAATGCACCCTAGACAGAGCTCTAGCTGTCTCAAAGTTCTAGTATTTATAGAGGTGGTGGTAAGCACAGAAGAAGGAATAAAACAGACAAAGATGATAAAATAGTTTCAGAAGCTTACGTTTCAAATTTCATAAATGAAATACAATATCCTTGTTGAAGCAAACTGAAAGTGAGAACAATGCCACCCCCTAGTGCATGTACAATCATTCATCTAGCCAGGAGTTATCATAGAAAGAGAGAAATTAGGGCAAAAATCCTGCATGTTACTTACAAGATAAGTACAATGAAATTTGTGGCGAGGCAATCACTGGACAATAGAAAAGTGAACGATTAGATTTCATATTACATCAGACGAGATGACATGTCTCATACAAGACTACTGAATTCATTTCAGATACGATAATAGCCAATAAAAACAATTCTGGTGAACCATATGGCTAAAATGAAAATAAACAGAAGACTAGGGCCAGCAAAAAAAAAAAAGAAAGAAAGAAAACAAAGGTGACAGACGTCTAGGTACTACATTGTTTGTAAATTGTGCAAAATATAGTAAATTAGAGATACATATTCCCATAGCATGTGGAGGTCTCTGATACTAAAGCATATGAGATGTCAAATTTCTGGGTATGGGAGAGCACTGAGGGGGGTTAGTTATATCTGTCATCATGCTGTTGTTATAGTTGCAAAGTCACATTGTGGTATAGGTCTTCATATGAGAAGGACTTCATGATGTATAACTTAGTCATGGCCCAAACACTGACCTCATGTGTTAAACATTTAAAGCATGATGTTAGATTTAATCTAAAATGTATAAAGTTATCAAGAAAAACAGAAATTCTTATACTCTGAAATTCTTTTGACTACTGACTTCCTGCACTTTCCCCTGAATCAAAACGCAGAACATTTCTTTAGCATTCAAGTTTATACCACAATACATTCTATTATGGCTTTAAAATATTCCTAGCTTTTCAGCCTCACAAAGTACCAGGATGTAGGTTGTGTTATCTGTTTGTCCTGTACACTGTTGTGCAATTTGTATGTAAAACTGCAAGAGCAGGCAATCCAGCAATTCAAATTTGAAGTCTAAAACTATACAAGGCTAGATTCATAAAGGTTACCACAAAGTGTACACTGTGTATTCACTTAGTGTAATATTTCTGAGTGAATAGACAGCACAGACATTGTGGTAGGGATGTTCATGAATTCAAAAAGTGTATACTTTGCTGTAACTTTTATGAATCTGGCCTGTAGGTTCTGTAAGTGAAAACTGTCAAGGATCTTATTCTCTCTCTCTCTTTCCAGACAATTTTAAATAATGAATCAATAAATTTGATTTACTCATGCATGCCTCTCAACTGTACAAATTTTCACAGAATGTCCAGATTTTTGCTTCATATTTTTGCCCTGTTTCTTGTAAAATTGTGGTTTTCTAGCAAATCATCAGCAAATCATTGAGGAATAGAGTCAGAAAATAATGACAGATATTTGAGTTCAGAAAATGTATGTCAATACAAAACCTGTTATTCTATCGACTTTCTAAGTTTGTAAGAGCAGTATATAAAAATTGTCCATCTTTTTTGGCCTTTGTCCCCCATTATTTCTGGCTTTGTTCAGATTTCTTGTTCTAAGAGGTTGAGAGGTATGATAATAATGAATGGAACAGCCAAAAGCCTTTCAGCATACAGTGCCACATGTATGCATGTCATAGGAGAAAGAAACAATATCATTAAATCTGTGAACAGGAAAAAAACTATGCTAGGCAGTGAGGCAGATTGTAATAGGATGGCTGTAAAAGTACACAGTGTACTGAAATTGAAAGACAAAAAAAAAAAAGCAACAGTCAAAATGTGAACTGCTATAGCAATAACCCATGCCTGGGTGTGGGTAATGCTGGATTTACCCATGGTTGGCGTGGTTTGGTCCCGAGGACGAAGCCCGAGGGACCAAACAAAGCCAACCGTGGGTAAATCCAGCATTACCACCCAGGCGTGGTTATTGCTATATTAATGACATTATTTAAGAAAAATAATTATTACTTTTCTTAAATAATGGCATTGTATAATGCCTCCTTGCTGCCCTTCCACCGCTGTCTGTTATCCGAGGCAGTTCTGATGTACTGCGCGTAAGCCTCGTAGTACATCAGAGCTGTGAGCAAAAAGCAACGGAGATCTTCTCCGTTGCTTTTACTGTATCGCTATGTTAAATGGGTTTAACATAGCGAGACAGCTTTAAAAAAGCAGCGGAGAATCTCCTAAACCCATTAAGCAAGATCTTTGTTGCTTTTTACAAACTGTTTCGCTATGTTAAATGGGTTTAACATAGCAAGACAGCTTTAAAATAAGCAACGGAGATCTCCATTGCTTATTTTAAAGCTGTCTCGCTATGTTAAACTCCTTTAACGTAGCGAGACAATGTTTTAAAAAAGACTTATACTAATGGAAAAAGTCCGGGTGACCGGACCTTTTTCCATTAGTATAAGTCGATTTACAATGTGCACACTGGCCAATCAGCATGCACGTTTTAGAATATTAATGGGGGGTCATGGTATAATTATATATAAATGCCATAAAGTGTCACCACTGAGATAGAACCTGCCTACTTGTAAACACAAAATTACAAAATTCAGTATTTCATTTCTGATAGCTTGAAAGGAATATTCTTCTATATTGAGTAATGGACTTGCCTAAGTCTTGTTTTGTGAAAAGGATTCATGAAGTACATGTACAGTGTGATGAAGTCACACTTGTAGGCTATTTCTGTATTTTGTATCAGACTGTAGAGGCCATGTACCAGAAGAAAATAGTTTCTGCTACAATATTTTGTTTTGCTTTTGGTTCAAATTCCCTAACCATCCCATGACACCAACAACACACACTCATATGCTTGCTTTCATACACTCATTCATACCTAAATGCATTCAGAACTTCCAATTTTAGCATGTAGTCACATGTCCAAGACACAGCCAAGCAAAACAGATTTGGGTCAAAACCTACTTTCATTCATAAAACCTACACACCAATTCATACACTCCCACATTTCACATCACTCACTCACTCACTCACTCACTGAGAGACACAGTAAAATAAGGCAATAATAATAAACCTAAGAGTCAGAAATGAGGATCAAAAATACTGCAGCTCTCCATATATTAATTATGAGCAATCCTGGTATACTAAAACAAATATATTCCAAAAGCTGCACTATTTTATGGGAAAAATGTTGAAGACTACTTTAACTTGATCAGGTTGTTTCAGTTATCTGAAGAAAACTGTTATCTGCCTGAGGGTCACACAGCAATCAAGGTTTTTGTTAACAAAATAAGGCCTTGTTCTTACTTTTGTCTTCTAGAGATTGTCTTATTGCAAATACTGTATGTCTGTAAAATACAATATGTTAAATCACTGCCTTTTTTATCAGTCTCCTGAAAGAGGTCACTCACATCATTTTATCTTACTGTACACAGGTCTGGCAGATCCTTATCTGTGTGTATTAGGCCTGCTTGTAGAGAACTTTATTGCATAAAGGTTATATTGTTTTTTTTAAGATACCTTGACTATTCTGGTGTTTCTAAATCTTAGTATTTTGCTGAGTGCTATGTTTGTCATTATCCTGAAAGTTGACTTTGGTTGAGACAAACAGGGCAAGCAGCATCCTCCCCAGCTTCTTATTGCAGGAATTATGGACAAAACAAAAATAACTGGGGGACAAAAGATTTTAAATATAAAATTTTAATTATAGGTAGGATTTTAAATATAAAATTGAAAGTTGATGGAACAACAGATTTTGGGTTAGCATACATTTTTTTGAGCAATATGAAGTCTGAAATTCAAATATCAGTAATTATTTAGTGACTTCACTACTCAATGATTTACCTGAAAACCACAAATTTTGTAAGGAACTGACCAAAATGTGATGTAAAACTCTAGATATTCTGCAATACTCTGGAGAGTTATGACATATGGCTGACAGTTTCTTATCTGACTGCGATAGACTTATTTAAAGAGAGTGTTATTGTCAGAATGTTATATTAATTATTTTTAAGGTTTCCTTAACTGTATTAGGATGCCAGAACTTTAATATTTATCCACAAGTCTTTTTCCTTCATTTTCACTCAGCAATGCAAATTCTGATTTATATATTTTAAAATTGTTTTATAATATGGCTTAACTTCGTATCACTTCCTGAACACAAAGTGATTTCTTTCTATTTGATTTAGTCTTGTTTGTGTTTTAGCATGTCAGAAGCAAATAACATTAAGAAACTGAAGGTGAGTAGCTAGCAAAAACAAACTCTGGTGACAACCCAGAATGAGGCAGCATTAGAAAATCATTCAGAAGCAAGAATGGTAGCTCTGTAATGGTTTTCAAGATACATCCGCATGCTGACAGGAATGTCTGGGCAGAACAATGTACAACATGTGAGTTCATATCAAAACATGTTTCTGGTGACCGTTCATCCACATTAAAGTAGACCCTGTCTCAGAGAGACACCTTAACTAATTAATGATGGGGGTTACTAGAGTGATAGTGAGTATAATCTTAATGAAGGCAAACAGAATTATATTGTTCGCCCAGATGATTTAAGACACATCACCTTTTTAAGTGATTTTAAGAATATTTTTTATTATTTTCCAATAAAGGAAAAACATAATGCAGCAAAACCAAAAACATGCCACCTGAAATAATATATTTTTTAAATAATAAACTGAGAATATAGAGTGTAAACTAAATAAACAGCTAACAGCAAAGTTGATAAAGCCCATAACAGTAAAGTTTGAGTGAGTAGATATGAGCTAAACATTTACCAGTAAAGTGTGTTGCTATATTACAGCAGTATTAAAAGGTATGAAGAGAGACAGCTTAATTTGCTGTTGATCACATCTCTCTGTATGTTTGGGTACAGACCATGCAGATTGTTTTCTACACAATTCAACAGGCAGTAAATATTTCTTACATATTGTGGTGAATTTTGTGGGTTTTTAAAACTATTTTAGGGCATAATTTGACTATTCATGGTAATTCAAATTAGCCTTTCTGAAACTGCTTACAGGTGACTTAATGTTTGACCCTAAGGGTAACCAAAATGGTATTTGTTACTGTTGCGGTGTGACTTTACACTTAAATTCAAAATTCACTTTCAGTTTTTTTCTAAATAGGAGCAACTTTCCTGCAGTCCCACAGAATGTGTTTGAGATCTGCAGCTTCTTTTTTGCATCACTGACATATTGGATAAATGGGAACTTCAAAGCATATCATTGCTGGAGCCTTCCTGTGTCCTGACAGAGTGCTCTTCAAACTATCTGGAAACATGCAGAGCTGAGTATATTTTTCTGGCACTTCAGAGTTGTGTACTGGTAATTGTTGTTTGACTCATTTTATATCATTGCTGGCTGACTTCAGAGTTGTGCACTGTTAATTTTGCTTCACTGTATAGTTTTTCAGATCTCTGCTGAAGGTGTTGGTTTTCCCATACCCATCCTCCCTATTTCTGTGTTGTTATTTAAATTTGGAGGCTTTTGCAGTTGCCCGCCCCCACTGTAGATTTGATCTGGGACACTCCCCCAGTCCCATCTCTTTACCTCATTCTACCTAATAGACTCATTCTGCACTTGTTTTTAGTCATTTTTAATTTAATTGCATTTTTTAAACTGTTTGGTCTAGCATTGCTACATACTCAAGTGTGCTAGCTTGCACTGCATTTGAATTGTTTTTACTGCTGTTTTAGCTACTTTTCTGTATATATATATATTATGTATGTATATATATATATACACACACACACACATATATATATATATATATATATATATATATATATATATATATATATATACCTTTAACTAGTGTAGTCCAGATTCAGATTTGCTGTATCAAGGACTGTATGTAAGCTTCTGAGCCCCCCCCAAGCTTTCTGTGTTGGAGGGAAGCCTTCTAGCTTATCAGTGGGAGTGGTAAGCACTAGGTAACCTATCTACCACATAAGGAGTGGTTCTGGCCCAGAAATTGTAGTTATTGGCTGTTTGGGCAGTTTTTCCATCTCTCTCAACTTTCTGATTTAAAAGCCCGCATTTGCACTTGTTTCCCCCCTTTCCTGTAATGGTTTATACAGATTCTTAGTTTTAGTACTTGAATTTGCGTGTTCGTGATCAGCACTTGTTCAGAACTTGTAAGCACTAAATAACCTATTAATTACTACAGCACTCAACCTTCCTCATTACCTAGAGGAAAACAGTTTTGATACTTACTTTCCTCACTTGCTTAAAGAAAAACAGCCTTTGTACTCACTTTCCTCACTTATCTAGAGGAAAATAATTTTTTATTCGGGCATGTCCAAGGGTCAGCTCCCAGTGTTCTCTCCTGTCTATCTGATGAATCTGGGCATCTTGGGGCAATGTAGAAATTGCCTCATGTACAGACAACCCTCTCCTCCTACCACCCAACACTACAACCTGTGAGAGATGCACTTATCTAGCCAAACTGGAGGTAAAGCTCTCTCCAATCAAGACTGAACTTGACAGTCAAGAGGAGAAGGTAGGGCGTGGCCAAGATGGCGACCTGGTAACAGCAATTTCTCACAGCTCTCTTTCCTCAATAATATTTCAGACAGGAATTTTGAGAAAAAAACAATAATAAGAAGATATCTTCGCTACTAACCACTTTCTAATATCTAGAGACATCATCGGAACAATTTTTATCAACTTTCATTGGAAAATTCCTGTCAAACTAATTACTAGAAAATCAACAGCAGCATCAGCTACTCAGAATGAGCCATCTCAGAAATCCACCTCAGGACCATACATTCAAAAAGGATTTCCATTCACTTATTTTAAATATTCAAGAGTTGACAACTAAAATAGATAAGATGGATAATAAATTGGACTCTTTTAAAGAAAAATGTACTCAACAACTTGAACAGCTTCAGGAAATGTTCACACAACAGAAAGGTTTAATTTCGGTCATAGAACAGTCCTTAAATTACATCGATTCCAGACTCCTGCAAGAAGAACAACAAACTGAATTTTTACTGCAACAAAATACACATCTTCTGGAGAAAGTAGATGACATGGAAAACAGAATGAGAAGAAATAATATCCGAATATATGATCTGCCAGAAAAAGCGGAAGGGGATAATATAATAAACTTTCTTACTACCTGGATCCCAAATGTATTAAAATTACCGGAAGCCCTTTCTTTTGGAATAGAACGTGCACACAGGTCATTGTCAACTTCAGGAAATGCATCTTTAATCAAAAACAAACCAAGATCAATAATTGTTAAACTTTTCTCCATGCAAGACAAGGAACTCATCCTCAAAAATGCTTGGACTAACTCACCCATTAAATTTAATGATGCATTAATTAGATTTGACAATGATTACTCTACAAAAGTGGTTTTCAAAAGAAAATAATTCATGCCAATAATAAAACTCTTGAAAAAGAAACAACTGAAGACCTATCTTTTGTTTCCAGCAAGACTTTGTATATTCCTTCCAGTGGGAATAAAAATATTTGAAACAGTTGAATCAGCAATAAAATATCTCACTACAAACAACATTTTAACACAGGAAGAATCTATGGATTGGACAAATAGTACACCAAAAAGAAATGCAGAAGTAAACAACTGGAAGACTGTTGAACAGAAGAAAACAACTAAAGGACAAATAACTTATATGTTACATGTACCACAAAACTTTAAACAATGTCACAAAAACTAACAAGAAATATTCCAGTCATTAATCACAGTAATATATCAGGTACAGTTTCTATTTATTTTATCTCACTTAAAATTTAGAATAAATATAAACTGGGTAAATTAACATTATCATTTAGGTCTATCTATATTTGAAACTTGATAACAATGTTTTTCTTTCTCTATGTCTCTGATTTAGTCATCAACAAATAAAATGTATATAGCAATATGTTCAAGATATATGCAAATGGATATCTGGTTTAAGCAGATATAACCATCTCACCATATATTGAACTATACTAGCAATTTGTTGTAAAATCTTTGAATGCACCATTCATATAATATGTCTAATCTAAGTTTTCGGATCGGGGCAGGGAGGGGAGCGGGACAAATGTATTCTTTGAAAAATTATAAATTTATGTTAAATGAGTTGCATAGTTAAAGTACTTAATCCATTAACGCTGTTGTAATGATTTGCTTTACTGAGATAGAAAGACAGCTTGGGTGTGCACACATGTCTGGTTGTATGGATTATGATGTTGTAGCATCCTGGTACAATATATATATATATATATATATATATATATATATATATATATATATATATATATATATACAAAGCTTACTTACTGGAAGGGGGGATAATGTTCTGTTTATTGAAGATCCTTGAACTGTGTTGTAGCTATGCAGTAGAAAAATATTTTTACGAGCGATACTTTGAAAGATAAGAAAAATCTTCACTACTTTTTCTGCTCCGTTCACGAGACAGCAGTCTCAAATATGCATACAAGTAATATATAAAGGTTGTAATTTTCATTGTAACCACTTTGTGATTGTGTATGATGCCCTTTAAATAATATGTAATTGCAATATCATTAGGCAAGGAAGTAAATCTCAAAACAAGCACATCTTAAAACTCTTCGACTAGAAGAAGAAAAATAATGTGTATATAGAAGATGATTGAGTTGTGCTGGATGGTTATAGTTAGTTAAGAGTTTAAACACTGACATGCTACTACAGTAAATTATTCTACACTACTAGAATGTCATATTGAATCTTTTATATGAAGTAAAGCATTTGGTGATGTTTGTTTTACTAGCAGGTGTCATGTAGTGTGTCTCACATATAACATAGGAATGTCTTGCATATAACATAGATGAATATATGCAAAAATAAATATTACCACGAGCGATGCCTTGAAAATAAAGAAAAATCTTCACTACTTTTCCCGCCTTGTCCACGAGACAGTAGCTTTAAATACACACGCAAGCAACACCCTAATGCCTTATGTCTCATTGCGAGTACTTCATGCTTGCGTATAACGTCCTTTGAATAAAACATAATTGCAGCATTCCTGGACAAGGAAGTAAATCCCAAAATGAGCACTACCTAAAGTGCTAGTGCACCTGGATTACAAAGCTATATGTTGACCCTTTTGTGTTACTGATTATTACTAAACATAACACACTTAAACTAAATAAAATAAAACATGATTAGATTTAGTAAAGAGGCACTAAACAAATTTCTAATAGGTTCTCTATATACTAACAGAAATAGCAACCTATGCATAGTTATTGTTAGAAAAAAGTTAAATATTGTTAGATATACAGAAAGACAATACTCTATACATAGTTATATACATTAATATTAAGAATTTCTAATACTAGAATATTACATATATACAATAAGAATCATAAATAGCTGTGTAGGTTCATAGATTACTACTAGAATATCGACCCTGGGGCTTGTATAAATCTAGTCATGGCAGTTCTCTGGCTGTTTCTTTCCATATTATTTGCTTACCTAGACACCTGTTTGCCGAGGTGAACGTTATGATCCCCGGGGTGATTTTCCTCTCTCCCGTCCAGTCATCGGAGTTCTTTTCCAGAGTCTGGCCAGACATGGGTCGGGAACCTATCTCTCCACTATGTTTTACTTCAGTATTTTGAATCTTAAGATATGTAAAGACCGTTATATATAAGTTTATGTATATATATTTATATATATGTACATATATTGTCATATAAGCCAACACAATTTTTGTAAAGAGTTCTGGAATATGACTTGGAAAACTACTTTCTCAAAAGTTAAAGAATAAATAAATCTAATTATTTCATAAAGAGTGAGAAAGAAAATGGGAAATATTCACATAACTATAGAATAAATAATATTCTTATAGCACAGATATTACATGATAGAGACTCTAGAGGTGAAAATTATCCTAAACAAATTGCGAGTATAATGAAACTACAATCTAAAAAGAACATAAGTAATATGAGAATTTAACCAAAATAACTAATTAACAAGGTATTGGAGTCTTTGCAATGTGAATTAAAGCAAATGTGTCAAGTTGGATTGATATGTGAATTGTTGTACTAAGATGAAACAAATTTTGTTAAATGTAACTGGAAAATTGTTTTTGTAACCCTGATTATAAGAAACTCTGCAAGTAAGATTTAACAAGTATAAGCAGGTTATTGATGTATAAATATTATTGCTTTCACACAAATTTGCATATAATTGTCTATTAGCTGATCATATCAACTTGTTAATATATGTAAATAGTGACATACTAAGTTATGAGTTTAAGAGAGATTAGTTTAAACACTAGTCACAGATTTAAATGGTTTGTGTGGATACTTGTGTTACTCATGCAAAGAGGTATATTACCTCATAGAGATAGGAAAAGGTGTAATCAATTAGAATTAGTTAAATTAGAAGTTTCATTGTTTTCTTATACTGTTTTGGTGTCTACAGAAGATAAACAGATCTTCCATGTAAACAATAGTGTAAATTATACATATAATGCAAACCAAGAGTTAAATCTATGTATATTAACTGTCATACAAATAAAACATAAACCAACACATGAAATATCTATCTATAAATGTTAATGGATTAAATAATAATATCAAAAGGAGGAGTCTGTATAAATACATAAATCTACACAATCCACAAATAGTATTTCTTCAGGAGACGCATCTATTAGATAAAGATATAAACAATCTCAATATTAATAACTACACAGTATTAGTAAGTTCTCAATACAAACAAAAGAAGAGAGGAGTAGCCATATTAATGCATAATACAATTATTTCTCCTAGAATAATTAACACTTATCAAGACACATCTGGTATGTTTTGCTTAGTAAATATAGAGTTAAATAGGAAAATATACACTTTAGTTAACCTATATTGGATACCAGGACTTGGTGCAGGAACAGTAAAACATCATATTGAAGAAATATTACATTTAACTAAAGGTAGTCTAATAATGGCAGGAGACTACAACTGTATAATAGATGACAAAGATACAGATTCAAAAAGTAAAAGAAGAAAGTTACCTATATCAAAGACACTTTTGAAGTTTACAGATGCAACCTCCATAAAAGATATAAATGAATTTTCTGACCCAGACTCATTAGTTTATACTTTTTACTCACATATATATAAGACTAGTTCCAGAATTGACAGGATATACATATCCAATGATTTAGTAACAAAAATAAGTAATGTCAAAATAATAAACTGTCCATTATCAAATCATAATGCTCTAGTTTTTGAAATGGAGCTTATGCATATAAATAATAATCTCATAACAAGAATACCTTCATATGTTACAAAATTAACAGACTTTAAATAATTTTTTGAAGGTGAAATAAAAACTTTCCTTGAACTAAATACCACATAGAACATTTCAGAAATATATATCTGGGACTCCTTAAAAGCATATATATATATGGAAAAGTACTATCCTGGTATATTAATAAAAGAAAAATATGGAATAAAGACATGCTAGAATTACAAAAGAAAGCTGATAAATTAAAACTAGGAATTCAAGAAGGAAATAAAGATTTAATTCAAGAATTACTACAAATTAACAACAAATATGCAGAAATTTTACATTACAAGAGAATGAGTAACCTAGAAAAGATAAAATTGAATTCTTATTCAACAAATCCAGCACATCAGAGACAACTAGCTAATAGAACAAAAAAAAAAAATAAAATCTAAGCAAATAAAATAATTATATATCCCTAATACAAAGAAAAAAGTCACGGACCTAAATAGTATATTAGAAGCCTTTAGGTTACAATACAACTATGATAACCTTTCAAGCATCCATGAAAAACCTGACAAAGATATAAAAAAAATCTTAAAAACAAAATTCTTACTAGATTAACATGGGAACAAATTGACACTATAAGCAAACCAGTTACTATGACAGAACTAAAATCACAGATCAAAAAGCTTAAATTAAATAAAGCACCTGGCCATGATAATTTAGTATCAGAAATGTATAAAGTAATACCTAATCAAGCTATATCTTTACTCTTAAAAGTATATTCCATAGTTAATCAAAACATAATTATACCACCTTCATGGAAATATTCATTGATATCACCAATAATTAAATCAGACAAAGATGAAAAACAATGTTTGTCATATAGACCAATATCCTTATTAAACATCGACTATAAAATGTTCATGGCAATATATGCTGACAGAATTAAACATTTTCTTCCCATGCTAATACATGATGACCAGACAGGATTTATCAAAGGAAGAAATACATATGATAATCTTAAAAGAATTCTGTCATTGATAGATTATAGTAAACATGCAAACTCGGATTTAAATGTAATATCCTTAGATATTAATAAAGCATTTGATTCTGTTAACTGAAATTTCCTTACACTAGTCCTAAAAGAATATAATTTTCCTACAACTTTTATCGCCCTTATTCAATCACTATATAAAGACTCTATAGCATATGTTAAATTAGGTTCATATAGATCTGGTCCCATACTAATCAAAAAAGGAACTAAACAAGGCTGTCCCCAATCACCACTATTATTTGCATTACTTATAGAACCATTTGCAAATCAGATAAGATCAAATAGTAATATTAAAGGCATCTGCATCAACAAAACTTTATCTCTTAAATTACAGTTATTTGCAGACGATATACTTCTTACCCTATCAGACACTAATGCATCTTTACAAGCTTTGTTTAAAAAAATAAATAATTTTCAAACTATTTCAGGTTTACAGTTCAATGAAAACAAAACAAAAATTATGTCATGTAATACTAAAAAGAAACATATAAACAAAAAATATTCCAAATACATAGCAGAGGATAATAAAATAGTATATTTAGGCATAGATATACTTGAAGACTTGACTGACTCACTTATATATAATTATAATAAAACTCTAGATAAAACAGAGCAAGCAATATCTACCTGGAACAAATATATGTTTACAATGGGAGACAGATTATACCTCATTAAATCAATTATTTTTCCTAAAGTATTATATCTAATACAAAGTTTTTCACTGCCACCTCCCAAGTATATCACTCAGAGATATAATAAACTAATATTAATTTTTTTATGGTTCCCAAACAAACCCCAAATTGCTTTAAATAAACATTTACCAAACTGGGAAGATGGAGGAATTAATTTACCTGATACTGAGATATATATTATGTCCTCTGTTGTTAAAAATATAACCTTATGGTTAAATGCTCACTACAAACCTATATGGAAACAATTACATGAACAGGTCTATACTGAACTTAGTCATAACAACATATCAGATCATTTAACTATAATACCATTTCCTTTAGTTTGGATGTTAAAAGATTATCTAGAAGATAAAAATAAAAGTAAAAAACTGCCATCCAAATATATGAACATCAAACTAACAACATTTAAATCGTTCATAAACAAAGTCCCAAATATTAATTCATGTTTTTTTCTGATCTTTCCTATAACCTTTACACCCATTATCCTTGATACATACCAAATTCAGAAAATGAATATGCTCAAGATAGGTTCAATAAGCTACTGGCATCACCTGGTAGAACAAGAGAAAATATTAACTAAGGATCAGATAACCAGAAAATATAATATAAATAATGACTCATGGCTACTTTTGCAAAATCTAAGACATTATCTTATAAATAGAATTGGACAAATGCAAGATACAGTTAGACATATTGTCCCAAAATTTATTGATTACATTATTATAATTAATAATCAACCTTATCAAGGTGCTGGATATCTATCTATCATTTACAAAATAATTAAAACAAGAAAAATATACCAAATAGACACCTACTGGAATTATTATACACAGATAAATAATCACCCTCCTGATGAAAAGGAAAAAAAGATTATCTTAAAATCTTCCAAGAAGTCATCATTATCAATAAACTTGCAGTTATTCACTTGGAGATATTTGAATAGAAGTTTTTATACACCACATAAATTATCTAAGATGTATGCAAGTGAAGATCTATGTTGGAGATGTCAGACTAAAATAAGAGCAGACTGGCAACACAATTTTATGAATGTAAGTGTCTTACTTTGTGTTGGAATAATATTAATTATTTTTTTCAGACTGTTTTTAATGATAATTATCAATTATCAGAATCTATGATTTTATTCAACTCTCCTGTTCTGGATTGTGTGCCAAAAAAGATTTTCAAATCTTATGGACTTTAATGGCAGCAGCTCGCAAAATCATCACCATTCACTGGAAAAGTGAGACTCCTCCTACATTTAGTGAATTTAAAAATTTAGTTAGAACAGTTGGACAAATGGAAATATCTACTCTGAAGAACAGAACTACCAGACTTACAACTTTATACAACTCTTGGATGAAAATACTAGAAATAATTGAGAAAATGGATAAAGATATATGAACTTATATATCATTCTTCAGGTTACACCTTAAACTTATTTATGGCTTTCTTCTTAACAGACACCAATGTATATAGTTATATAATGTTTTTAAAGTTTATAGGTTTTACAATTGTATATATATCATTTTCATTTTTGATTTCATGCAATATTTGACAAATTATCAATAAAAAAAAAAAAGGAAAAAAAAAAAGAGGAGAAGGTAAACACTTGCACCACACCACACTCATCACATAGTCTCACTAAATCTACACCACCAAAATCCACACATAGAAACACAAAAACATTCACGGAGGGTCTCAATAATAATCTGCTCAAGCAACAGAGACCTCCAAAGCAGAAATGCAAGCAACCTCCACCCCCAACACAACCCAAATGACACATAGCCTGCAGACTCATTGCGCCCCTCAACCACAGCCAATAAGGCAAAACAATGTACCCAACACACTAGTCATAGGTGACTCTATAGTCCGGCACACTGATGCCCCACTCACCAGGCTAAACAAGGAGAAGGTTACTGTCAGCTGCCTGTCAGGTGCCAGGATCCACCACATAACCCACACACTCAGGTCACACCACAACAAGTACAAATATGAATCTGTCATTGTCCATGTTGGTGTGAACGACCTGATATGTATCTCCCTGGACTACATGAAAAGAGACATGGAAGAGCTCTCTGATCTTGTAGCCCAGGCAGGTAAGACCCTAGCCCTGAGTAGCATTCTGCCATCACCCAGAATGATGCCACAATATAAGGACAAAATGATTGACTGCAACAATTGGCTAACTTCTAGTGCCATTCTAAAGGGATCCAGTATCTGTCTGGCTGGGATGACATGGTTGACAGACCACAATGCTTTGCCACAGATGGCCTGCACCTGTCACCCCTGAGATTCCGGATACTGGCTAAGGTTCTTGCCGCCCCTATAGTGCCTTTTTTTAGGCAAGGTTCAAATGACAAATTCACCAGCGTAACAGGAAAAGGCAAGCAAAAACTGAGGGTGATGTTACTCAATGCTAGAAGTCTAAATCTCAAGGCACTCCTTAAAATGGAGAACATTGATATCTGTGCAGTGACTGAGACCTGGTTCAAGGCTCCAGAGAGCACCCCTGCACTACCAGGCTATAACTCATACCACACTTTTCGGCCATGTAACCTGGACCAGAACACCAAAGGTGGAGGTGTGTCCATATTCATTAAGGGTATCCACACCTCCAGGCTAGTTGCTCAGCATAATGCAGCTGAGGTTATCCAAGTGCAACTAACTCTGGGCAAAACTACAATCCAAACTGTAGCTTGCTACAGATCACCCACCATGCCCCAGGATTCCCACTCCTCTTTTCTTGATGTACTGGAAAATATTAGGGTTCAACCAAACACCCTAATAATGGGCGATTTCAACTACCCCACCATTAACTGGGAAAACTACTCATGTAGCAACTCCTTCACTCAACGCTTTCTGGAATTCATAAACTCCAATCCCCTGGATCAACTTATCCACACCCCCACCAGGGGCAACAATATCCTAGATCTAGTCATTACCAACATGAGTGAACGGTGTTCCACACCTGAAGTCAACGCCTCATTGGTCCGATCTGACCATAAGCTAATTACCCTAGATATCCACATCCTTCCCCCACCCCCCATTAAGGAAACCATGGTAAAACATTTCTCCAAAGCCAACTTCATGCTTCTTAAGACAGAAGTGGTGAACTTCACGACACCCATGCAGATGGACAATACAGTTACGACTACTGAATCCTACACAATTGCACTTTCTAAGCACTTACATGAGTGCATGGATTGTGCTATCCCAAACAAAACCAAGATGCTATCCTCCAAAAAAAGGAAGCCAATCTGGTGGTCCCCTGCCATAAACAAACTGTACAACAGAAGGAAGAAACTGTTGCAAAAGAGAGTAAAATCCCATGAGTGGAGGAGCTCCCTGGTCAGCCTCAGTAAGAAGCTGCGATCCCTGATAAAATCCTCCAAAGCTAGTTATGAAAATAAAATCACCACTGATTCTAAAGAAAACCACAAAGCATTCTATAGCTATGTCAAGAATCTCAATGGCAACACTCAGATCTGCTCTGAGTTACAGCACAATGGCACTAAATATACAGACCCAACTGATATTGCCAACATCCTGGCAGATAGGTTCAGTGCTAACTTTACCCCCTCTCACCCCCTAAAGAGCCCATCTCTATACCGGAAGAATGCAAAGTTCCTGTAGTCATGGCTGCACAGGTAAAAACCACACTCTCCAAAGCCAAGAACACATCATCCATGGGAGCAGACAACATCCCAGGGTGCATTCTACACGAACTACAGAACGAACTGGCACCCCACCTAAGTACAATGTTCAATCATAGCCTCACCTCAGGCTTTGTGCCTGCTGAATGGCACAGAGCAACAGTTATCCCACTCCACAAGGGGGGAGCCACCAGGGACCCTGGGAACTACTGCCCCATTAGCCTGACGAGCCTGGTCTGCAAGGCCATGGAACATATCATCATGGAACTTATAAACAAAGACATTGGTAATCTCCAAACTCTGGACCCCACCCAGTTGGGGTTTGTAAAAGGCAGATCATGTCTCCTAATCCTGATAGACTTCTTTGAAGCAGTCACCAAAGCCGTGGACAAGGGTAAGTTCACACAGCCTATCTAGATTTTGCCAAGGCTTTCGACATCATCCCCTACTCTGGAATTATAGATAAACTCACTCAACTAGGTATAAATCCCTATGTTACAAGATGGGTTGCCAAGTGGCATACTTACAGAACCCACACTGTGAAAGTAGCAGACTCCAAATCTGACTTCAGACCAGTAACAAGTGGAGTACCACAGGGTTCAGTCCTGGGTCCTCTCCTGTCTGGTATCTACTTCTCTGAAGTACAGGCTAACACAGAAGGTCTTTGGCTAATGAAGTTTGCAGATGACTGCAAACTAGGAGCCATAATCGAAGCTCCTAACTATGTGGACATTCTACAAAAGGGCCTCACTGAGACAGATGCCTGGTGTCAAAGCCATGGCCTCAAGCTCAATGCCAAAAAGTGCATTGTCATCCCCTTTGGTAAAAACTCTGTACCCATGAACTACAACATAGGCGGTAGTATACTTAACATTGAAAGTGTGATAAGAGATCTTGGGACACAGGTGGACAGTAGTCTCTCCTTTGATAATCATATCACCACAGTAGTCAGGAAATCCTTCTACGTGGCACACCTCATCACAAAAGGTTGCTCATCCAGAAAAAAAGAGGTCATTGTTCCCCTCTACTCATCACTCATTAGACCCATTATAGAGTACAATGCCCCTTTTGGTATGTACCTCACAAGACATCTACAACAACTGGAAAGGCTGCAGAAATACCTCACAAAAAGGATTACCAGCCTCAAACAGATGCCCGACGCAGACCGTCTCAAAAAACTCCAGCTTTACTCCGTCGCATATCACCCACTCAGAGGTGATCTCTGCCTAACATACAAAGCAATGTCAAACCCAGAGCTGTTGGAAATGCTCCACTTAAAGAAATCCCAATCCCTCCGAGCTACATGCTCTAGGGACCTAAACCTTGTCACCACAATAAACAGAACATGCCGGAGGGATAGATTCCTGTCTCAGAGACTTCCCATACCCTGGAATAAACTACCTATCTATATCAAACAAAGCTCCTCATTAGCACTCTTGAAGACAAATCTTGATGATTGGATGGGAAATAGGAAATTCACACCGGGGATCACCTCTGTGGCTCTGCTCAACAGTGGCACAGGAAAATAATTTTCTTGGGTGGCAAAAGCCAGGGTACCTTTTTGGCTGGACTTGTATAGGCCCCAGGGCTGATAGCCTAGTACCTACCTATGAACCTATGAACCTATTAGCCAGGATCAGATAAACATAAGTAATCATGTGGTACACATAGCCAAGCTTGGCAGAGAGAATTGGGTAAACACTTTTATTTCATATTTCTCACTGATTAACAGCAATATTATCATTTGTAACTAGTTAATTCAGTGCCTGAATCATAATTAGTTACCAAACAAAGGGCATCTGTCATTGGTATCACCAAGAATCAGTGGGATATGATATAGGAATAAAGAAAGGGAAATATTTTGTGGATGAGTAATTTTGATGCATTTGTACCACATATATATATATATATATATATATATATATATATATATATATATATATATAGAGAGAGAGAGAGAGAGAGTTTCACTTCATAATCTCGAAATGCTGAAATCTCGAATTTCAGCATTCTGAGACCATGAAGCTGGAAAAGCAGAATGCCGAAATTGCATTAGAGAGAATTCAAATATCTCGAATCCATGCTTATGCATTTCCGGTACGTTGTGTGAAGTGTTTGGCTGGTATGGTGTCTGAAATTGCAGGTGAGTGAGTGTTTGTGTGCGTTTTTGTACATTGTATGTGTGGGTAAGCATAGACAGGTGTAAGTATGAGTGCAAGTGTTGGATTTGTTGGTGTTTGTGTATGTGTGATGTGTATTTGTGTGAGAGCGAGTGTAGAATGCTGTAGTGTGAGGTTTTTTTTTTTTTTTTTTTGTTATGTGCGATCTTGAAATTGGTATATATAAGTAGGGGGGGTGTGGGGTGCACAGCCCCCCTCATGGGGGTGCAGGGTGGTTTGCCCCCCTGCTATATGTAGTGTAGGGTTGTGTGGTTTGTGTGCTGTGGGTGGAATGGTGTGTGTGTTATGTGGTGTATGGTGTATTTATGTTCATGATTGTGTGATTCGTGATTGTGGGTTTCGGTATTGTGAATGGTTCGGCTTCATAGTTTCGAAATTCGAAAATCATATGGTGCATCAGGAGAGACTAACTCAACTCAGACAGGCATGGTGTAAGGATATATCTTTATTTTATTTATTGATATTTGATTACTTGGAAAGTTTGACTGGTTAGAAGCCCATTTTCGTGGTGGTCTGGGGAGAAAAGCTCTGGATTATTACAAAACATTTTAAGAACAATAATTTTACAATATTCAAAAATGAAACAAAATCATTTGCAGTTTAAATAATTATAATAAATTAGACATAATATAAAAACATTGGTTTAAAATTGATGCATCAGGTCTGAATGCAAGCCAGATAAGTATTTTCAGTTGATCACTGTATATCATTCTTGAGCAGACATACCTTAGCTTTTATATCAAGCATACATGCCTGCTCCAATGGCTCTTGGTGCTTACCTTAGGCAATGAGTGCACCAGCTTAACTGTGTGTGGGTTGATAGCTAATAAGCAAAGTTTAACATTTTATCCTATTTTACTCATGGTTTCAATTCCCAGGTGATACTATTAAATCCTACCAGTATTTAAGCCCCAACAGCCCAAAGTGCTACAAGACATATCAATTTTCCTCTAACCAACAATGTTTGACAGTATGATATGGGACCTTTTCAACCCTGATGATTCGGCAGAAACAGACATTACATTTTATTACAAGATATTATTCATAAAATATTAACTGCAATACCGCATTACATTAACAATTCATGTTTTGCAGTACAATTATTAACTATGAAAGCATATATCTGATGTGGCATAATCAAATAAATGTTTGATTTTATGAGATATTAATGTCTTCTCATCATATCCGGATGTGGCAAAGGTGTACATATTTATTTCTCATATTTGTTTACGTATTCAAGTAACAAAAATATGTAACATGCCATTGATATAATTCTCTCTTTTTTGTCTCCCCTACCCTATCACTCTATTTTTTTCATACATTGCTGGTGAAAACAAAATGACCATCAGCACAGGGAGCTAGATCGACCAGTGCAGTTTGGCCCACCATACCTACACAAATGGCTGTGGTGACAGCAGAACACTCAGGACAAACACCCAGCACATCTGGCTTACAACTTGTCAGTGTTGCCTATGCAAGGTAGCTCTGCTCTGTCTGATGGAGCAGTGGTACCCTCAGAGAGCAGCAGTAGTGAAGAAATTAATTTGTCACCTGTCAGGAGCTGATAGGGTTGGTGGAGGACATGAAGAATGCTGCCCACACATGTCCTTGCTTCTTCCTTTTTCCATAATGCAGGTTTCCACCAACGTTAACATACATGGTCTCATATGTGTTTCATATTCATTCACAGAATATTCATATCTTCCCAGAAATTATTGTATAACATTAGGCATGAACAAGGCTATATTAGAATAGGGACATTTGGACAATATTGCTAGTATACACAGATAAGGTGATACTATCAATGTGGTCTTGTTTCAGTCCATGTTCTGAATTATACCAGTTATGACACATACAAGTCTGTTATTGGTGCACTGACATTCTATTACTCAGTCATGTCATACAAACACATAAATGCCTGAAATACATGCACAGTCACCAAATATGAGGTCTGTGTAAATATAATACCTGCATCAACCATATATTCTGTATGTATCGCAAGTGTCATGACTAATGTGCAGGTTGTGGCACATAGAATATTAACAGAACACATATATGCTCTGGACCTGTCTATAATCCTTATTTGCACTAAGGCTGGCACAGAGTACGATTGACTACAGCTAATTCACTTTCTGAGTTCAGCATCTCAGTATATCATTACATATGTGTTAATACTTTTTCAATCATTCAGGCGAATGATCTTGTCAGTGGTGCACTTCAGGAAGAGATTTTGAAAAACCAAAAGTGTTGTTATTGGTTTGTATTACCTCTGTTGTTAGTGGTTTGTATTACCTCTGTATGAGGTATTGCACTGTTGTACTCAAGATATGTGGATTTAACTGTGATGTTGACTGAACACTTCATTCTGTAAAGTTATGTCTGCACTCTGACACTTACTCTTAAAAATGATGTGCAGTGGTGTGGAACATTTTCATGTATACTTCAACAGTGGTTTTCAGAGGTGAATTTTCTTCATATTTTTCACCTGTTTGTCTTTACACTGCACATTTTCCAGTCATGACCAAATACTATTGATAATGACTGAACAAATTATTACTGTCCACATACAATCATCCAGAAATGAACAGCCATAAATGTTTGGTTGTCAATCTGCTGTTTCACAAATGTGATTATCATGAAAACACCATCATACACAACAGGTACATGCCACTCTGACTATCACAATGTACATGAATGATAGCATATATGAGATAGGTAAACCTGTAATGCACACCAGTCTCTCTGCAACACACTGATGAGGTCAGCCTTTCATAAGTGCAGGCTCTAACTGTAGAAATCAGTCTTCTCCTGTGGCACTTGCGGGTGATACAGTGTTTTATAGATTGTATAACTGGATAGATAGGTGGTTCATAACTAACAGTGATGAACTTTTGTGTGTGGATCTAGTGTCAGTAAGTATGACATCATCAACAGATGTGTTCCCTTCCACTGTGGAGAAACATTTAAACTGGGAGAGGACTCTCCAATGCCCTTATCTCACTTTTATCACAAACATCTTTTCTGTACCACACTGATGAGGTTACCTTTCATAAGTGCACTCACACTATAAAAGTCAAACTTCTGTGACTCTTACAGATAATACTGTGTTCTCCAGATTTTGTAAATAGATAGGTAGAAGATTGAAATCCAACATTGCTTAAATAGTATGACTCTGTGTACTGTCATGAACAATTGTCTCAGTCACAACACCCCATATGTACACTTACACTTAGGAGACATGTTTCCAGTGGTAGATGTTTACCCTATAAATTTCTATTACCCTCAGGCAAAACCCAGTTTTAGAAATACAATGATTAAATCATGATTTCAAAACTGCAGAATCTCACAGTTGTGACATGACTTATTCTGTGGCACTGGCTGTTGTGCTCTACACTGTGTAACTAGATAGGTAGGTGGTTTGAATCAAGAAATGACTGACTACTGTACTGTTGTGCTGACTGTGACTGACTATTGTACTGTTGTGCTGTATAGAACATGCTTCAGATGCATGTAGGATGCCTAGCTATACAGTGTTGTTGTGATTTTTCCACCACTTTCTTTCCCTTTTAGCAGAAACATCACCCTATAAAACAATGGTGATGTCATCCATTTAAATATGCACTGTCACAGTTGTAAACCAACATTTGTGTGGCAGTTGTGAGTCGGGCAATGTTCTGTTCCTTGTGATCTTAGGTAGTCAGTTCAAATCCAGCCATTACTGCTTATACTCAGTTGTGTTAATATGACGTTGAATGTCCAAGTAGGTAATAATGTTGTCACCCATCTATCTGCTCTGTACATGTATAGCTGGGGATTGCTGTTACAAGAACGTCTTCTTAATTTTCTCAGAGAAATGCTTTATTTGTTACTGATGATGGCATTTGACAAAATTTTCCATTCCTAAGAGAAGTATTAAGCCTGGTGCGAGAAAATGACTCAGTGTTCTGTATGTTGTTGCCTTAGTAAGTCACATGTTCATATCCATTATTATCTACACACTGTGCATGACTGGGAGTCTGCCATCACAGTAACGGCTATATTATGCATCAATGCGTGTCTGTGTATATCTAGCATCATGCTATATTGTGTGACAAAGAGGCATATTGCAGCACTATTTTAACCAAATTAAAGGCACATGTATGCCTTGCAGCAATGGCATGATGTTATGAATTCAAACACTCAAATATCTCATGGCTGTGATAAGATTTCTCCCATAGCAAATTTATTCTTCACAATATGATGCAGCTTCTGTGGTCACATAGGTAGATGTTCTAAATCTGCAGTGATTGACTATAACCATTGTGTGTCAGTATACTGCTATGCATAAATGACATCCACCACAGTTGTAATGAGTACAGTTACAGATGGGAGGCCTCCCCAGTCCTTTTACCTCAAGCAATTGCTTTGCAACACAATCATATGATGTAATGACTTCACATAGGTGGAATCTCACAGTTGTGTTAAAACGTCTACTGTGGAGCATGTGATTCATACAGAGTTTGTCAGCCTGTGGACTTACATAGGCGACTGTTCAGTTCCAGGACAACATTGTGTGAGTGTACTGATGTGACACAACCACCATTGCATTAAGTTATTATTATCCATTTTTATGCTGGACAAACAACTTAAACACATTTTTTGATTCCATGCAGTGAAACAGTTGTTCTGGGAGTGTTTTGGTATGAGTGCTCCTGTGGCATATGCAGTGAGTATAGCATATCTATACTGGTAGAGTTGATCATTTCTGGGAATGTGTGTACAAAACAATGTGAATGGAGAAGGCTTCCTTGCCCAGGTAACATTGATACTGGATTGCTCATAGTTGTCTGAACATTAAAATAGGTACCTTCTATTCATCATTCTGACAAATTACTATTGTACAAATTAACATCAAAAGTCATTTGTTACTTCACACGTTAGCTTCAGTTATTTGTGATAAGCTCCATTGCTATCTCCTGTGGCAGATGCAGTCAATCCACAGCTCTGTAGACTGAATAGTATTAGAGGCAGGGGTTTGACTCTGGTAACATCTGTCTGTCAGATCAATGGCAGTCAGAGGACCACATTTTTAAGGTGTCATGCTCTAAGTTAGGGGATACATACCCATTACAATAGGAAACTGATTTCAGCCCTTCAAGGGTATTCTTTATTATGCAATTGACATGCCTCTTTCTGTGGTGTGAGATGTTTATACAAAGCTCTCTGATATCTGTCATGGCATTTGTCTGAGTCTGGCAAGATGCAAATGTTGAATATGTCATTCATTGCTCACAGGCACTTCCAAATAATAATGTTCTGTATTGCATGTCTTTATCTAAATATTTATGCATTACTATAATTCTTTTCGGTACTTATGTATTATCGCAACCAGATTTTCGCGGTTGCGAATTTCACTTCGTTGAATACAGATGACCGCATCAAACACTGAAAAGTGTTGTGCAAACTCATTATTGTTGGCAAAAAACCTTTGGACTACCTTCAAGCACAGAAAAAGATGAAACAATCCT
Organism: Protopterus annectens; assembly: GCF_019279795.1. NCBI lineage: Eukaryota > Metazoa > Chordata > Ceratodontiformes > Protopteridae > Protopterus > Protopterus annectens. The sequence goes on from NC_056745.1 coordinate 858,205,708, forward strand.
CTTCCTGTTTTGCGTGCATTACAGACGCATGCTTGAATTGTCAGGGATGCTGTCTTAACTGATGAATGGAATATTTGAACCATGAGGAACGAAGCCCTCACAGAAGAAAAACACAGGAACAATGTTTTGGGTAAAGTAATACTTTATTAAAAGTGTGTAAACAGAATGGAAAACAACCATTGCAATGTGAAAGTTGAGGAACACTACTGTTGGTAAAATTTCAGGGTGGATGATGTTGATAGCTGTTTACGGGTTCCTGATTAAACCGTACTAAGAAAAGTATGGAAAACATGTTACTGGCTGATTATGCCCTTCTTCCTGTCATTACTACCATGTTTGGACCTGAGTCTGTGTTTAAAAAGTTAAGCATGACTCCTGTGTCTCTGCCTTTCTATGTGAGGGAAACTGGTGAGCAATTGCAGTGAGTAAGACAGCAGGTCTGACAGCTGAAGCGTGTATGAACTTTACAGTGAGCTACATGATGTGCTGGCAGTAAAGTGCATACCTAAACAGCAACATTAACGTACTCATTTTTTTTTGATAACCCTGCCTAAAACAGCTGTCACTGTGAAAGAAAACCCATAGTCTGACATTGTCACACCATGAACGGTTACATTTCCATATTGGGAAACAAGCATTATTATCACAAAAATCTGGTTGTGATAATATGTAAGTACCTTCTTTTTCTTATACTGTAGAGCTTTATAGGACCTGAGGGCTTACATAGCAGTTCTTGCTGTATGGCATGCTGTGAGATCATCAGAAATTATGATTGGGTCTGTGTCATGTGACTTTCTTATACATTTGTGTTGTTTACCTGTTGTAATGGTAATGTTCACTGTAATTCCTCCGGAGGATGCCCAGTATAAGGATGTAGTGGATGCACTCCATTTATGAATGGAGACATTGAAGTAATAAGTGTCTTCAAATATGTGTGTTGTCACTTGTCAGTTATGTATTTTGACCATTATTATATTACTATTTATTATTTACATGAATATAAAACACATGCTTGCCTAATGCATTTTAAAAGTAACATATCCCCTTTCTATGATTACAAGTGACAACATATGGCAAAGACACGTCCCTCTCTGATGTGCATGGCACAACAGATGTAGAGTTCATTTATTTTTGTTTATACATGATGAAGTAGAGAATACAGCAGTACTGTCTGTTACCAGTAATAAATTCCTTGTATAAACATCTCATATGTGATAACTGCAATCTATGCGAAAATCCTCTAAAGTACCTAGTGTCCTTACTAACTGTTATCTCAACACAGTGTTTTATTAACATTTGTGTCACTCATTTGTCTCTAATAGAAATAATAACAAGGCTTGGGGTTTCGTTCTGATGCTTTAATACAGAGAAACACATCAGGATTGATAGCAGCATCTTTAAATACAAACAAACTAACTAACAAACAGAGATTACATACATGCATGTTCACATCTCAACAGCTAACTACAAAATGGCAGTCAGGCTTGCACGTGCTCAGTATTTATACACTTGTGCAAGACCTTAGATAGCTTTTTAAAGGTATATACACCTATATTGATCTACATTCTCCCTCTTAAAAAGATTGCCCTTTATAAAAAGCAATGTTACAGCTAGACATGCATTACTATGTACATTGGAAACAAAACACAATGTTTATGTCCAAGTTGCTTCATATCTGCTACAGGGTTTAGAGATTCAACCATATCTTGTAACATAACAGTTGGGACCAAATTTAGCAACAAGGAGAGTCTGAGGTACAAAACTCATATCAGGAACTTCTGGAATCATCATAGGAACAGGAATGTTCTCTGGAACTTCCTCTGGAAATAGAACACCGGACAATTTACTCTGAGCTAAAGAGTCTTTCAAACAGGCTATGTGCTGTGGAATAGGCTCAGACAGCAGTCTCAAATGTTTCTGATTCCTCCTAAAAGTTGCTCCTTCTGATTCCACAATGTACAATCTCAGCTCTGGACCAATATTCTTCATGACACCAATCCGATCATAACTTTTGGATATTTGCATCCTTACTACTTCTCCCTCTCATAATGGATCGAGCGGTTTGCTTGTCTTATCGTAGTAGGACTTCTAGGATAGGCGCTTCTTCAACAGAATGGCTTTCACTGATCTGTTGTTCTTGACAAATGGAACAAACAATTGACCACTGATTGGTAATGTGTGGCTTTCACTGATCTGTTGTTCTTAAGAAATTGAACCAACAATTGACTACTGATTGGTAATGTGGTTCTGGTTTGTCTCGACAGATGTCTTTGAGCAGGTGAACCAAGATGTTTATCATGAGGAACATTTCTGAGATTCAGAAGATTCAGGAAAACATCAGTGTGATCTCATTTTGACTTCTCTAGTAACTGTTTTGCACTTTGAACTGTACATTCTGCCAAACCATTTGACTGTGGGTACTCTGGTCTACTTGTGACATGAGTAAAGTCCCATTCTTCAGCAAATCTCTTAAACTTTAGGTTTGTAAATTGCGAGCCAGTGTCAGAAATAACTTTGTGTAGACTTCCATGCACAGCAAAATGACATTTCATCTTAATAATGACTGTTAATAATGGATGCTAGATTAGGGAGTAAGTCAGTCTCAAACCAATTGGAGTAAGAGGCTATGTTGACCATTCCACTCGAAGATGTCTGTGGCTACTATCCACCAAGGTAGTTCTGGAATGTGGTTAAGCTGAAGTGGTTCTTTCTGTTGAGGAGGCTTTGTACTATTATATACTGAACAAGATAAAAGTGCTCTCTCAATGTCTTGTGATATAGAAGGCTAAAATACTAGGTCTCTCACCCTTCGTTTGGTAAATTCAGTTCCTGGTTGACCACGCTGCAAGACAGGAATGCACCTGGTTGCAAGGACTTTGGAACAATCACTTTCGGACCTTTCATTATGATACCTTTATCAGCCAAAATCTCATCTCTGTATGGAAAATAAGGTTGTACTTCTTGAGGTGAACTAGATTGCTTTGATGGCCATCCTTGATTGATGAAGTGGTTGAGCCTTTGTAAAACTGGATCTGCAGCTTTGTGTTCTTTCAGCTCATCAAGATGTGTGGAAGAAAAATTACACACTTCCATGACTTCAAAATCATCAATCGATTGTGAACCTTGATTGCATTCTGTTCAGTGGTATTTCTGGGTGACCTGAATAATGTAACAGCAAGATAAAGAAGTTTGCCTTTCTTGTAGACAAGATTGAAATTGTACTTTTGTAATCTCAGCATCATACATTGCAGTCTGGCTGGAGCTGAATACATTGGCTTTCTCAGAATAGTGACTAATGGTTGGTGGTCTGTTTCAAGCTGGATAGGCTTACCATAAACATAATCATGGAACTTCGAACATGTAAATACAATTGCCAAAAGCTCTTTCTCGATCTGGACATACTGCATCTCAGTTTGGGTAAGAGTTCATGCATAGGCAACAGGTTGATATTTTTGTAGAATGACTGCACCAGGGCCAAAATATTAAAGCATCACAGGAAAGTGAAACTGGCTTATGAGCAGCATAGTATCTGAGTGTTGGTGGACTAGCAATTCTGTGTTTCAGGACATCAAATTCTCTTTGATGTTGCTCTAACCAAGACCAGGATATGTCTTTACATGTCAGCTCCCTGAGTGGTGCTGAAAGTTGGCTCAACTCTAGTATGAGCTTGCCTAGGTAGTTGACCATGCCAAGAAAACTTTTCAGGGCTTGAACATTGTCTGGAGCTGGCATCTCAGTAATGGTTGATTGCTTAAGCCTGTACTTGTCAATAAATGACCAGCATAAGGAATGTCATGCACCTTGAACTTGCATTTCTTTGCATTGAGCATAAGATTCACTTGACATGCCCTTTCTAGAACTTTTCTAAGATTTCTGTCATGTTCAGCTTCATCACGACCTCCTACTAGTATGTTGTCTACTATAATAGCACAAGGATACCCAGAAAATAACTTGTTCCATTGCATGTTGAAAGGCTTCACTTGCAGAATTTATCCCAAATTCCATTCTCAAAAATCTATATCTGCCAAACGGAGTATTGAAAATAGTGAGCAATGAGGATTTTTTGTCAAGCTGAAGTTGCCAAAATGAACTCTTTGCATCTAAGACAGAAAAAAAATAGTGGCATTTGGCATCAAGGCTGTGACTTCTTTGACTGTGCACATTGGATGATGAGATCTTTTTAGTGCTTTGTTCAAATCTTGTGGGTCAATACATATTCTGATGTCATCTGAGCTTTTCTTATGAGCTACCACCATGGAAGATACCCACTCAGTTGGAGTTTCAACTGGACAAATCACACCTTGTCGCACCATTTTATCTAATTCAGCTTTGACTCTGTCATGCATGGCTGTTGGAACCTTAAGTGCTGACCTGATAACTAGACTGACCTCTGGGTCTAACTTCATGGTGTACACAACTGGAAGCTTGCCTAGTTTGTCTTGGAAAAGATCAGCATAGGTAGAAAAAAAGTGCTGGGCAAAATTAGAGTAGTGGTCTTTTAAGCTAACATGGTGAACTTCCTTATTAAATGAAAGTAGTCCCATTTTCAGGCTGTCTCTGAGCCCTAATAATGGCTGGACGTGCCTTTTGACCACATAAAATAACAAGCTGTAGCTTCTTCCAGCAGAATATCATGAAAGCACTACTGAGACTTTGGTTTGAATTTCTTCACCTCCATAAGCAACAAGTTTCACACACCTTGCCAAATCAAGCTGTTCACCGTTACATACTCTCGTAAATGTTTCTGCTGACATAACATTGCACTTGAAATCTATATCAACTTTGAACTCTGTGAGTTTGCCATTTATCCAAGCAGTACAGAATACATCATTCTTGGCCCTTAAATCAACTGCATTGACCGTTTCATGAAACACTGATACACCATCGACATAAACAGTGAGGCTGCCACTGTCTAACTGATCAACTAATTTCTTAAAATATTCCCTTTTAATAAAAGAATGTGAGCCTTTTGATTTACAAAATCTTTTGAAATTATTCCATTTATTAAGTTTATGGTATTGCTGACCAAAAGCTAAACATTTCTCCCTTTTAGATTCATGACTTCTACCACAATTATGACAGTTGGCAATGAAAAGTGGGTTGGTGCCCATGCTTTAAGTTTACTGACTCACTCTTATGCTTCACTGAGACTGTGCAAACTCTGGAATGTGCTAGAAAGTTCTGGGGCTTACCAGTGAGTGCTGCAGGTGCTACAGCTGCCATGTGCTTGGACCTGTTTCTTTTAATAACATGTTGCATACTATCAACATGAGCTTTATCACTGTGCCTTCTAGAGCTGCTCTCATTTGTAAGCATATTTGTGTGCTTTTCTGCAACTTCGTATATCTGACAAATCTCAATGGCCTTATTCAAAGTTAAATCACTGTCACACAGCAAAATCTTTCTCACAGTATCATCTTTTATACCACACACATCTGTCCTTTATCAGCTTATCCGTTAAGTCACCAGATCTGTATGTTTTAGCTTTATTTCTCAGGTCAGTTATGTATGCTGCAAAAGTTTCAACAGGCTTTTGATCCCTTGTGTAAAATAAGTACCTTTCCACTGTAACATTTGTCAGGGGTTACACATTTCTCTAAATTTATGTTTTAAGCACTCTGGGTTCTCCCTAGACTCAACTGGCACAACATTATGATGGTTTTCCCCCTCTTCAGCATAAATAGCAGGTGCACACACACATAAGCATTCCCTTTCTATGATTTCTAACCCAGCTAAAGTAAGCAGAATAAATGCCTTTGTACAATCATCTTTATCAGAAAATACAGCCTGTATGAAAATGTTGTACTGTTGCTCAAACACTCCCCAGTTCTCAGCATTATTACTGTCAAACAAAAGTCCACTGGGCTTTTAAAATCCATCTGCCATGCCCCACAAAGTGTACACAAACACACTAAAAATGTGGCCCTTGTAGCTATGTACAAACAAACTGTTCAAGCTTGTAACAACATTCAAATGCACAATAAACTCTTCAAAATACTTTACTTTGTGAAATATGCTCTATAATGGCTGTACTCTATGAAATATGCCCTGTAATGGCTGTACTTTGTGAAATAGCTTTACTGTAACACTGTACAGACATGCAGACACTTTATACACTTCTGATAACTTGGATATCTTTTGAACGTAAAAACACACAATCCACTGGTCGGTACAATAAAGGTGTATCCTCCACAAACTACGCTTCATAAATGTAGTAGAACTGGATAATAATTTTAATGTAGACGAACACAAACAGTACAAAGTACAGCAAACATAGATTGCGTGCGCTTTCGTCTCTACGTAGAGACTTCATCAGAATCAATGAAAATTGTTAATTGATGCATTTATATACTTTTGTTGGGTATTAAAAACCTTAGCAACAAATGAAAAACAATTAATGTTTCAATCAAATGACTGAAATTACACTTAGGTGGCTCCTTTGACCATTTCAAAACTGTTTATAAATGCATACATACAATTCATTCATAGCCAACTGGTATTCAATAAAAATAAATATTGTCACCATTGCAATATAATAATGCTGGATATAAAATATAAAAAATATATGTCGATGTAAATATATATATATATATATATATTTTTTAAATATTAAAATATGCTGTATATGTTAAAATGTTAATGTTAAAATGTTAAAATATTGAAAAATATATATATATATATATATATATATATATATATATATATATATATATATAAATAAATATATATATAAGGTACCAGAATTTTAACCTATAGAATTCATATGTGGATAAAAAATACATATTTCTATATGGAAAATCAAGGAAACTACAAAACTCAATGAGCTAAAACCAAATACCCAATCAATAACCAGGTGGAAATTTATTTGGGATTTAATGCCAGTAATTTTAGTACTGGCTTAATGGAAATATGGCCATTCATGCCCACATGGGAGCATGCATCCAATCTAATTTGCCAAATTAATTCCCTGTATTCCAAGAATGTTTCCCAGTCACCACCCCTCTCCCCTGGTTTCACTTCTTCCAAAACCCAAAATTTTATATTGGCTTCCTTGCATTTTAAGGTATGTCTAAACAGGGCATTGTTCTCATTCTTTTTATTAATGTCTCTCATGTGTTCATATATCCGTGTCCTCAGGTGTCTTTCGGTTTTCCCCACATAATATGCCCAACATGTCATGCAATATGCGAGGTATACTACCCCCTTTGTGTAACAGCTATAATACCTGTTACTCTTTAATCTGTACCCAATACTTTGTATCCAGAGGTACTTTTCACCTGATAGAAATGGACATTGTGCGCATCTACCGCACTTATGAGTACCTGTCTTGGTTAATGCTCCCCCCCTACAATTAGAAACCTTCTTTCTTTCAAAAATCTTTTTGAGATTGTTGTTCTTCCTATATCCAAACCTAAGGGGTTGTTGAAAGATGGACGGTTTACTAGACATTCTCCCAAATATATTCCAAACCTTATTGATGCCCTTCTGCAACCAACTTATATCAGTATAGTAGGTAAAGGTCAAATCGGGCAGTTCCAAACCAATCCCCATATCCCCTTTTTCCCCCCCAGTGGATTTGTTTCAACTGCTGTCTCACTACCAATGGTTAACGTGCTCATTCCACCTTTAAATGTTAAAAGTGGACAGTATTTCAATTCCTGTTTCTTTACTACTTCCTTTTTGATGGTCTTAACTAATTTACTAGGATATCCTCTCTCTTTGAATAATTCTTGAACCACTTCCATCTCTTCCATAAATTCCTCAAAATTACTGGTCATTCTTGAAACCCTAATCATTTGACCCTTCACTACATTCTTCTTCAAAAATAATGGATGGTCACTCTGAAAATGGACATATGAATTCGAAAAACACCTTTTCCTAAAAATCCTAGACTTGTAACTACTATTATTTTTGTCCTTACTTATCTTAACATCCAAGTAATTAACTTCATCCTTAGTATGTTGAAAGGTAAACTGAAGAAATGTAGTAGTACCACTCAAGTATTCAATAAATTCACCAACTTGTAGGTCCGCACCATCCCAAACAATAAAGATGTCGTCCAAAAAACGAAAATACTTAATAATATTATGTTTAAAGGATGATTTGAACACATAATTAAGTTCCCAAAAGAGCATAATGATGTTGGCATAAATCGGGGCACAGGCCAAACCCATTGCCACCCCATCAAGCTGGTGATAAATATCCCCCTGAAAATATATAAAATTATTTTTCAAAACCATTTCCATGTTTTCAAGTACAAGCCTAAATTCATCACTATTAAGAATATTGAATTCTGCCAACATCTGTTCAAACCAATCAAGGCCTATGGTGTGGGGTATGACAGAGAAAAGGTCCTTGACATCTATTGTTACAAATGAATAATCATCATGGTAGGGTATAGCATTAAACTTGTCTAAAAAGTCCCAAGAGTCTATTAAAATGTGTGGGTAGTCCAGGTAGAAATATTTAATCTTTGTGTCTACATATATGGCTAAAGTTTGAGTTTTTGAACCCTGAGATATAACTATGGGCCTCAAAGGGGGATTATTGACTTGTTTGTGTATTTTTGGGATTCCAAATATTTCGGGAATAGTCGGTTTTGGGACCCTCAAAAAATTATATAGATCTAAGTCTATCAAACCTTGCATAAGGTTGTCCTCCAGTATGAGATCTATTTTCCTATAACATATATTAATTTCATTCCTGGAGACAATCTGATATCTATCCCCCATATTCAAAATATTCAACATCCTACTGGTGTAGTCCCAATGCCCCATGAACTTGGATATCTTACAAAGACATGCATCTGGAGCCTTTCTCCCCGGGCCTCTGCTGAAAATTGGCTTAGTTCCAAGTTGGACTTTCCCGGTTAACAAATGTAAAATAAATAAATAAATAAATATCTTTGCTTAAATGAAAAATACATATGCTTTTGTGAAAATGCAGTTGTACCCCTTATTTTACTTGTTTTATGCAATTCATACTTTATTTGAAGCATTTTCCGTAGTAATTTGAATATTTTTATCAGTATTGCACATATCAGTTTATGTGAAAATTATTTAGAATGTTCTGTATGCCCTGTTTCATATTATGTGAAAAGAAATAGTGCTGAGCAAGTTTTAATACCTGAAATTTGTTTCTGACCTGTTTTGTAAAGTATGCACATTTTAGGATGATCCACTCTTGTATATTCCACCAGCATCTAAATAAGTGCCTTAAATTGTCTCAGCCAAGCTGTTTCTGACCTCATGCCCCTTCAGTATGCAGCTTCTGACTTTATGTCCATTAGACATGCCTCTTCTGGTACCATGTCGCTCGTTCATCTGCAATACAAGTACTAAGAAGGCTTGGGATTTCATTCACATGCTTTAATACATAGAAACACATCATGATGGATAGCAGCATCTTGAAATATGAACGGACTAATTAACAAACAGAGCTTACATGCATACATGTTTACATCTCAACAGCTAACTACAAAATGGCAGTCAGGCTCACACGTGCTCAGTATTTATACATGTCAAAGGAAAAAACTTCAAAGACCAATTCACGTTAGGTTCAAGCAAGGCACCCTTTATTACTTGCAGCAAGGAGACAAAGCATGTAGGCACAAGGTTTGTCTGAATTACTGGTGATTAGTATGTTATTCTTATACAGTTCTCTTCCTGTCACACTGAAAATGTTACTATTCTATTGCTGACATAGTTAGCCACAGCTTTCTGTATGTTCTACTGAAAATGTTACTAGCCTTATTGCTGACTAAGTTAGATTATCTGCTGTTTTGCAAAACATTTTGAGAAAAACAACCTGGCCTTGGGCTTATTTTAGCCCATTTTAACTTTTCAATTCTTCATTTGTACTGTTCTAATACATGTGTTACATTTTGTCTAGATTCAAGGTACATTTCTAGCTTTGGTACAAGTAATGCTGACTATGGTTTATACTTTCAAGCATCTATTGTTTCCTTTATCAAAGCTTCTAGCAGCTGCATACTTTCTCATAGCATAAGCAGAAAAGAATATCTCTTTGTTAAGTTTCATGACATTAGCAGAAATGAAATGAATCTTGTTATTTTCATGACATTAGCAGAAATGAAATGTCTCTTGTTATTTTCATGACATTAGCAGAAATGAAATGCTTCTTGTTAAGTTTCTAATAGCTGTGCAGATTCATGCAGTGTGAACAGAATAAATGTATTAACCCTTTTAAACCTCAAATGCACTAAGCATGCATGTTACTATTACCCATTTTCCTAACATTTCCCCCCTTTTAATACTTTTATTCTACTTTCAAGATAAGCATAAACAGTTTTTTCTTCCCCTAACCTCTTCCTACTCAGGATTTGCAGTTAAGAGAGTCATTCAGTTTAAACTTATGAAAGCATTTTCAGTTTTTTAGCAATTCTTCAAGTTCAGCACCTTGGTATAAGGTTTCTGAAACTGAAATGTCTATAAAGTCTTTAATGCAGGGGATGCAGCAGCACACACATACCACCAGTGGGATTATTCCTACACAGATGGCAATCAGAATGTTCATCAGGATACTTCTCCACCCCCCAAACAATTTCTGGAAAAAGTCCATCAATGGGTTTGGTCCTGGTTTGGTCATGGCTGACACCTGCTGAATTACCTCAAGATGATTGTCTATCTTTTGTTTGTGGTCAGGAATAACCGAACAGCACTTCTCCTGGATTAAAGCACACGTACCTCCTCTCACCACTAGGGTGAAGTCAAGAGCCATGCGATTTTGAAGCACCACTGTTCTCATGGCAGTCAGTTCATCAGTCACCAATTCTAGGGCAGAAAAGGTTGCATTGCTCATTATTTCAAGAAGCTTAGACAATTTTCTCAGTTCCCAGATTGATTTCGTTGTTCCATATACTGGCAGTACACCTGCCCATGAGATAACAGTATCACTCAAGTACATATGTGACAGTCCATTTTTCCCTAAGCCCACAGCATGATGGTTTTTCCAGCGCTCATTGATTTGCCCACTGGATTGACAGGCTTCTTGATTTCTTGAACATTCCGAATTTTCCCTTGAGGTAAAACTGCTGTGTGTCGTATGGCCGGAACCAGGTACCCCAAAAAACAACTGCTGGACCAATTCTCAGGTAACCATTTATATGCTTTCCTATCACATGCAAAGTAACAATCTTCTACTTTGATAGTAACTTTACTATGCCCTGGCTCTGCATGAAACATTTTTTTGTCAATTATAGACAGTTGTCTATAGAGGTCAGCATTATGTTTTACTTCACCAAATGTCCTATGCATCAGTTCAACAAATGAATCATAGCTTGTGTTGCAATAGGATCTGATGTTATCAGGTTTAGTGTAGCATCTATAGGGAACAGTCACATTGCAATTGCTCCAACCCACCTGAACTGTATCATTCTTGTAAAAACACACAGTTCCCTTCTGTCGAACAGACAAGAGCAATGCTACTTTATCTTGTGATGTGACATCTGATGTATCATAAATTAAGTTTTGCCAGGACTTGTTGGCTCCTAGGGGAACTGAAGTTAACAGCAACCCCCCATATGCTGTTGGCAAAGCTGTGCAAATCCAGCAATTTGAAACATTGAAGGTCTCAGCATACACGTATTTGATTGCCTGGTAAGTGTTAAAGTTCGGGTGCCACTCTGTGTGCCACTCTTCACGCTTGTTTAGTTCAATTTGTGTGGCTGGGAAAAGGAATGGCCAAAACAAAAAGATTATTGTCATTAGTACAGTCAACAGGATGATTATGCAATACTTTTGAGGAAACGGTTGTTCTGCATTTCTGTTTTCTCCGATTCTTCCAAGTAGGTGTATTTGGATCTTACTGAATTCCATCATCTTGGACACGTGCTCTTACTCTCTGCCCTAATAGGACATTCAGAACCGATGGTTTCTTCACTGGGGTTGAGATGGATCAGTCCTATTGATCTGACCCCCCCCCTTTGTAGCCAGACTTTGTGCCGAGGGCCCCAATGGAGAGGTAAGATTTTTGTCCAACGCAAAGTTCTTAACCAGCTTGCAGTGCATCAGGTGTATCCACGAAGCTCATTCTGCTATCTTGACTGCAGTGGGTGTTGAAAGAAGCACCTGGTAGGGACCTTCCCACCTTGATGTTGACCAATTCTTCCTCTTGATGTTTTTGATCCACACCCAATCTCCGGGCGTCACTGCCACTTCTGATGTCTCGGTTTGTTTTCTATCTGAAACAGAATTTGACTGCAACAGATGTTTAGAACTCAACAACTTTTTCATATATTCAGCTAGTGTGAAATCAGCTTCCTGGTCTGATGACATGAGAAGTTTCCACTGGGGTGTATAATAAGCCCTTCCAAATAATTTTTCAAAAGGAGTCAATCCTTTTGCTGTAGGGACAGTTCTCATGCTCAACAGTGCCAGGGGCAAACAATCTAACCATTTTTTTCCTGTCTCAGCTACTAATTTTCTCAATTTGTTTTTTAGTATACCATTATGCCTTTCAACTAGCCCTGCAGATTGTGGATGGTATGCACAATGATTTTTTAAAGAAATACCAAAATGCTTACTCAACTGCTGTATGGTTTGATTTACAAAGTGTGTATCATTGTCACTGTAGATCCATTCCGGAATACCAAACCTAGGAATGATTTCCTTGACAAGTACTTTTGCCACCATAGCTGCATCTGGATTTTTGGTTGGAAAGGCTTCCACCCATCTGGAAAACATATCTACAATGACAAGACAATACTTCTTATTTTCACATTTGTTCAATTCTATGAAATCCATACAGATAGTGTGAAACAGATATGGTGGTGTAGGGAAACTCCCTTGCTTGGGATTTATCTCCCCCTGTGCATGATGTTTATTACAAATTTGACACATCAAACAAAATTTTTTAGAGTAGTTTGTAAATCCGTACGTTGTGAACACCTGGTTCACCAGCTGTACCATCCCCCCTGTTGAGACATTGCACTGCCCATGGTTCAACAAAGCTGCATATCGAAACAAATTAGAGGGTAGTATCAGTTTTCCTTCTCTAGAGATGTACAGCCCCTTTTTGAGGATTGCTCCTCGTTTTATCCATCATTGTTTTTCAGCTTGTGTAGTGAGTGTCTGCATTGTTTTTAACATATCTAAATCTAAAATCTCAGAGGGTTGTAATTCCTCATGTAAAAGAAATACTTCTGTGGCTACTTGTTTTGCAGCTGTATCAGCTTTCGCATTACCTTTTGAAATCCTATCTTGTTGCTTGGTGTGAGCTGTGCATTTACAAATGGCTACTTTCTGAGGTAACTGAATAGATTCTAAAAGATCTAAAATAAACTGTGCATGATTTATAGGTTTGCCAGTAGATGTTATCATTCCCAGGTTTTTCCACTGTTGTGCAAAAACATGTACAGTAGAAAAAGCGTACTGGCTATCAGCAAAAATGTTTACACATTTACCCTTTGTTAAGGTGCATGCCCGTGTCAGGGCAATCAATTCTGCTGCCTGTGCAGATAAGTTGTGTGGTAAAGGTTTTGCTTCTATAATCCCAGTATCAGAAACTACTGCATATCCTACTAGGTTCTGTCCTGCAGGACCCCTTCTGCACGATCCATCCACGTAGTATGCCACCTCGGCATCATCCAAGGGGACATCTGTGAGATCTTTTCTAGGTAGTGTCTTTTGCTCAATTACCTGCAGGCAGCGGTGTGGTGTCCTGTCTGCAGGGGTCGGGAGCAGAGTAGAAGGGTTTAAAGTCATGCAGTGTTCAATTGTCATATGAGGTTGGCTTAACGATATAGTCATACAGGAAAGATGCCTAGCAGGGGAAAGATATGCTACCTTTTCTTGTAGTAAAATAATCGCAACTACATGAGGTACTCTCAAAGTGAGAGGGTGAAACAAAACTACTGAGGCTGAAGCCTGTACTGCCATTGCAGCTGCAACTACTGCTTGTACACAGTGGGGTAAGGATCGTGCCACTGGGTCTAGTTGTGATGAATAGTAAGCAATGGGGCGTTGCTTATCCCCATGCGGTTGTGTTAGTACTGATGTCATGTAACCCTGCTTACAATCTGCAGTTTGGAAAAAACGTTTATGGTAGTTTGGCAATCCCAGAACTAATGAGGACGCTATTAACTGCTTTAGTTTGCAGAAAGCAGATTCTGCCTCTGGTGTCCATTGTAACCAATCCTGTGCTGCCATAGGCTTTTTATATATAAGGTCAGTCAGAGGTGCAGATTCCAAGGCATAGTTTGGAATTCAGCTCCGGCAAAAATTGGTTGTACCCAGGAAGGACATCATTTCCTTCTTGGTAGTGGGTTTTGGTGCTTGCAAAATTGCTATTTTTCTGTCCTCATCTAATGTTCTACCTTCCTTGGATATTACATATCCCAGGTATTTGACTTGTTTTTTCCAAAGCTGCAGTTTACTTTTATTTACCTTATGTCCTTCAGTGGCTAAAAATTGTAGAAGTGCTATGATATCTTCTCTACATTCCTGCTGGGTGGGGGCTGCCAGCAAGATGTCATCAACATAAAGTAAAATCTGACTGCCTCTTGGTGGGGCGAATCTTGCCAAGTTGCTTGCCATTTCTTGTGAGAATATTGTTGGACTTTCACAATATCCCTGTGGTAGTCACGTTTATGTATACCTTTTCTCCTAAAATGTGAATGCAAACCAATACTGGCTATCAGGGTGTATCGGTATCGAAAAGAACGCATTGCTGATGTCTACCACAGAAAAATACTTCTGTTGAGGTTTCAGATCATTCAACAGGGTGTGTGGGTCTGGCACCATAGGTGCTCTTGGTATTACTGCATCATTTACAGCTTGTAAATCTTGGACCATACACCATTCTCCATTGGCATTTTTAACTGGAAATAAGGGTGTGTTACATGGTGAATCAGGAGATTCTACTTATATCTCTCCTTTAAGTAAGGCTGCTATAATATGCTTTATCCCTGCCTCTGCATCTTTTATTAAGGGATACTGTCTTTTTTGTGGTCTGAATGCTGACTTTGGCGTGATAGTAACTGGTCCCGCTGTACAAATGAGTCCTACATCTGATTTTCCTGTTGACCAGAGGGTCTCTGGTATATTTCGTAAGACATTCTCTTCCTCTTCTAACAGGAGCATCAATCAGCTGTCCTCGCTAGACTGCAAGTGCACAGCTGGGTTGGTCTGAGTTATCCAATTCAACTTCTGTATTTGTATTCCCTGTTCTGACAATTCTAGTTCTGTCTGTTTCTCCCATCTCGTGACTTTTTCTCCTAGGTCTGCCCATTCTATATTTCTGTTTTTTGTTAAGCTAACGTGTGGTAATCGATTAGATTTATAAAGTGCAAAGAACTCCTGGGGCAATGAACAGCTGGCTACACTGTTTCCTTCTGTGTCCCAGTACAGGTTACGCAATACCAATCTGTTTGCATGATTCTTAAATAATTCTTACTCGTATTCCTTATCAGGTCCTGGTGTGTTACAATAATACAGGGCACAGTGCAACAGGTGTTGCTTTTCAATGTCAAGGGAGGGGAACTTGCTGATGGCTACATTCATTAACTCTTTGGTCACAGTCCCTGGACCAGTCATAACCAAGTCCTGGCTGTACCAATAAAACATTTCACCCTCCGGTTGCACTGCAAAGGTATCAATTTGTCGCTGTGCTTCCATACCCTGCATGGTTGGGACTACTGCTATACCAAATAGCTGCATGAGGTCTCTGCCCAAGAGGTTCACTGGGCATTTTGCAGAAACAACAGTTTTGCTTTTCTGAGTCAATCCTGAAACTGGATCAGTTATTGCAATGTTACGGGAGAGAGGCTCCCGATACAGCTGTCCATTAGCTGCTTTGACCAGTATGTAATCAGGTGACTCTGTGTTTTCTGGCAGTTTGGAGGGATGTATCAGGGTTCGTGATGCCCCTGAGTCACACAAGAATTTGACTTCCCTCCCTTCTACCAAGAGTGTAACTTCTGGTTTCACGTCTGCTAAATAGAGCTCCAAGCTCAATAAAGCTAGGTCCAATATTTCATTTTCTTTATTGTCACTAACTTCCTGCACTTCCTCTACTCCCTCTATTACATTCTCATTTGTCCTTTCTTTGCTAGCCCCTTCTAGTGATTCCTGACTACCATATAGTGAGTCCTCACCCTCCTTGTCTTCCGTTGTTGCCTTCTTGTTTTTCTTGCAATCCCTTGCCAAATGTCCCTTTTTACCACATTTAAAACATTATCCCCTTTTCTTTCGCCCTTCAAAGTCCTCTGATCGTTGATCAGATTGTTTGTTTCCCGGTGCATTTTTCTTGCCCTTTTTCCCGGACTGTACTACATAAACTTCTGCTCCATCTTCTACAGAAAATACTTGAGCTTTCTTTTTCTTTTTGCTATTAAAATTCCTTTCGGCATGCCTAGCATATTCAAGTAATGATTGTAACCTGCTTGTACGATGGTCTACCATATGTTTTGTAATGAAACTACTTATAGGTGCAATACTGCCCTTTAAAAATGCATTCTTTAACTGCTGTCCATATGGGGAATCTTGTGTTTGATCTTCAGGAACCTGCATTCCACAGTGGTTATTAAAGCACTCTAATAATCTGGCATAGTACCGGTCAATTGTTTCACCTTCTTGTTGGATGCATTGATTAATGCAAATCCAGTCTGCCCTAGGTTTCCATTTTTCAGAGATGCGATCTGTAAGACCTTTTACTCTGGTGTCTAATTCTGCACTGCTATGTGGGAGGGGTCTTTGTGCAGCATCACGGGGATTCCATTTCCCACTAATCATGTACCAATCCGGCCCTACAATCTGTCTAACTACTTTTTCTATCTCTTCTCTATTTAAGTTATAACTCAGCCTCATTCCTTGTAAATCTTCTGAGAATTTTCTAAAATTAACCTTTGGATGGGGAATTCCCTCAGTGACTTTCCGGATGTCTTCCGGAGTCCAAGGTCTATACACTAAAATAGTTGGGTCTTGATTGTCTTTACCTGCCTGAGGATTGGGTACTTCTATAAGTGGGCATATTTCTTCTTCTTCACTTATAGATTGTGAATTCTTAACCATTTGCCATAACTCGATGCCTTCATCTGAGTTGCCTGCCTTTGTTCGGGACCTGATCCCGATGGAATCTCTAATTTTAGTCAGTTTTAGTTTCATAATATGTCTATCTTCAGTGACTACAGGATATCATGTGGGTGGACTAACCTGTTCACTTGCTTCATATTCTGGTAAGGGAGGTGGAGGTGCTGATGCTATTACTAAGTTATTGTCCTCCTTATCTAAAAACATTGCTTTTGAATTTTTGTTCTTTTGTTCCCGACGGTTTACTTCCTCAAGCCACCTGTGTGCCTGAGGAATTCCTAATCGATGTTGCTTTTTTACCCAACCTTTGGAATCGGTTTTGAGCTGTTTGATAAGTGAGGATTTTTCTAATTTTCTGTCAAATTCATATTTATTAACCCATTTTGAATAATATCTAATATTGTCGGCGTGCTGTGACTGCATATATTTTGCGTCTTCTGTTAAAAGTGGATTTTGGGGTCTTTTTGTGCAATTATTACCCATTTTGTTCTACCCTTTGATCATTACGTAACTTCTCTTAATTTTTAATGTGGTACCACGGATTTTGTTATAGTCTCTTCAGAATGACTGCCTACTTATTCTGTTTCTCCTGATCTATGACAAGACAGTAATCTTTTTTTGTCCCTGACTTGTAAGAAAAATACAGTCTGACAAAAACAATACACATCTAGTCCCTGATGTAAAACAGAAAACAGAAAAAAGTAGATTCACCTTACCTGAGCCCATGTGATTAATCACCAATTCACGGAGACCCGTCCTTCAGTCGAAGATCAAAAAGTGGCTGGCCTCTTTTGAACGACAATTCAGTCGGAGGACTTTCCATATAAGAAGAACTGATTTGGTTTCTTCCCCATACGGTTTCCACCACCTGGCCGTCTGATCCGAGGTGAAGAGAGGGTTCCGGTCCGAAGGACCAATCTGTCAAAGGAAAAAACTTCAAAGACCAATTTACGTTAGGTTCAAGCAAGGCACCCTTTATTACTTGCAGCAAGGAGACAAAGCATGTAGGCACAAGGTTTGTCTGAATTACTGGTGATTAGTATGTTATTCTTATACAGTTCTCTTCCTGTCACACAGAAAATGTTACTATTCTATTGCTGACGTAGTTAGACACAGCTTTTTGTATGTTCTACAGAAAATGTTACTAGCCTTATTGCTGACTAAGTTAGATTATCTGCTGTTTTGCAAAACATTTTGAGAAAAACAACCTGGCCTTGGGCTTATTTTAGCCCATTTTAACTTTTCAATTCTTCAGTTGTACTGTTCTAATACATGTGTTGCATTTTGTCTAGATTCAAACTACATTTCTAGCTTTGGTACAAGTAATGCTGACTATGGTTTATACTTTCAAGCATCTATTGTTTCCTTTATCAAAGCTTCTAGCAGCTGCATACTTTCTCATAGCATAAGCAGAAAAGAATATCTCTTTGTTAAGTTTCATGACATTAGCAGAAATGAAATGTCTCTTGTTATTTTCATGACATTAGCAGAAATGAAATGCTTCTTAAGTTTCTAATAGCTGTGCAGATTCATGCAGTGTGAACAGAATAAATGTATTAACCCTTTTAAACCTCAAATGCACTAAGCATGCATGTTACTATTACACATTTTCCTAACAATACACTTGTGCAGGCCCATACTTAAAGGTATATACACACATATTGATCGGCAACTTGTATCACATTTCCTCCCCTTCATTACACTGTTGCTTTATGTTCTTCTAAATCCTTTGTTAGGATGTCCATTTTTTATGGGCTTGGGTCAATAATTGTGAACAGGATTATTATTACATAAATTTGAAAGTATTTATGTTAAAAATGTTCTTCGTGAAATAAGCAGATTATACTGAATTATCTAAGCACATTCTCCCATGTAACCTCTCCTGTTTCTTATTTATGCACTAATCTCATTGTATTATATGTGCACTCTACCCATTTTACTTCCCCGCATTAATTCTGTCAATAAAATTACCCTTGCTTTGTATTAGCTGTCCACATGTGTTGGCTTGCTTTCATTGTGTGCTCAAGCTTCTTTGCACCTTTTCATAGTCGCTTAAATGTCTGATGACAATGAAAATGTGCTAATAAATGTGCATGCCTACTTAGCAGTATGCACATTCAGTGAACAGTGCTACTCACTGTGTTAACAAGAAGTGATTGTGTAGGCTTAGCGCTACGTGTACACACATTAACAAATCCCAGGAAATGTATTTTCAGCTGCACTAGACAGAGGTCAAATATCAATGTAGTTATGTTTGCCATCATATAAACTTTAATAAAAAAATTCTGATACCTTGTATGTAGCATGTGTTTTGAATTATTAATGCAAATATGAACAAGAAACATTTGACACCTGGAGGTGTCAGTAGGAGGTAAGTGCAGAAATGCCAGGAAGCATCACCAGGCTGTAATAAGTTAAAGGTGTATTTTTTTAGTTTTAAAAGTTCTTTACTGGAGTCAATTAGCAGTGATTTTTTTCCATATTCTGACTGCAAAGGGATTAAGTGTAACTGATTTGTGGGTGGATCTGATAAGTAGCATTTTTTTATTTAAAGAAAGCCAAATAGGAAAAGATTTTAATTTTTTGGGAACTGCCGCTGATCTATAACTGATAATGTTGTGTGACTATTTTTCCTACCCACCCATGATAACCATGTTAAGATTTGAAACTGAGTAACACGTGAGTGGCTTATTCCTTCAGGACATTTGACTTTGGATGCTCCCACCAGTAGTATCTCATCTTCTCATGCTAGTGAGCACAAGACCAAAATGGGAAGGCCCTCAGCCTAAACTGTTAAAGCTTTAGTTATCCTCAATTTCATTTATTCCCACCTACGTAGTGCACACTGCAATACTTAAGAGGTTAACCTTATTTTTCCATCTTACTTTTAAAGTCTACAACATTTATTAGAAAACTGACAAGCACTGGTTGCCTACAAACCACATTTCAGGTAACAGCTTGGGATCAGTGCTTCTCTTTTGCTCCAGGTAAGAAAAGGAGTAAAAGAAAATATTTCCCAGCCATTATAGAGACTATCAATCAACCTTCTAATTAAATGCCAAAATAATCACAACACAGAAACCACCTCTACCTACAGGTGCCTTGGGATTTGGCGGACCGCACTCATAACTTTCAGACAGTCACTGAGAAAATTGGATCAAAGCTCAACAAGCTATGCTTCTGAGGCCAGAAACTATCTCATGTTCTTTCACTACCAGCCAGTACATCATAGCTAAGGGGAACCTTTTCACCTAGATGGCATATGGTTTACCACTATTCACTACAGTCACCACGGAAAACACCACAACCATCTAAATCATGTCTATTAAAATATTTTGCTTCTGAAAACAGCACCTGAAGCAAGCCAAAGAGTTGCCTATGAAACAAAGAGCTGACCTTCTTCTCACTTCACTAGTATTTAAACTTCATCTGCTTCCACTCTCTGCCACCAAACTTCTTACAAATATTCCCTGTTACAACCTCAGAAGCCCATCCAACTTGGAACCACCTCTGCAAACCCTCAAAGCAGTACCCCATTGCACAAAATCACATTTTTCTGAACTTACCCCACTCTCTGGAATCTCTGTCTTCAGACACAGAATTCTCCAACTACCCCAAGTTCAGAACCCTCTTTGAAATATTTATGTTTAAGCATAGCAGATGCAAATACAGCAGTTTGGCACATATTTCTTAATCCACTCCATGGAGTTAAATTGCTCTTTATTTTACTCCAGCTCTGTCTCTGACTTACTCTCTACCTTTGTACAAACCACCTCAGTATATATGTAAACAGTCTTACTGTGTCATAGCTTTAGTGTATTTTTATCTGCCTGTAACGTCAATATCATAAGCTTCTCGCATTTATAATACTGATTATTGTAACCATGTACTGTCTAAAGGGAAGTCTCTGTGTTCACCAGTAGGAGTGGTTAACACTGAACAGCCTGCCTGTCCCTGGAGGAGTGGTTACTACCTAGAAGCTGTAGTTTTATTGGCCATTTTGGGTCAATTTTAAACTCCTTTATCTTTCTCTCTTAAAACCAGGCTGCCTCATGGTTTTGGCATCTTTTCAGGCTTGCTAGTTGTTGCTGAAGCACCTAACAAGAGAAGAAAACGCTGAGAGAAGAAAATGAGCCACTTTTGTGATTTTAAGTATTTTCTTCTGATTTTTTGTTAAGTTTTACTGCTTTGCCACCTACTTTTTGGCATTTTCCGGCTTGCTAAAGTTTATATCTGTAACAGTAACAGTACTTGGAACACATCTAGAGCCTGTTTACTGCATTTCCTGTGTTGCACTTAATTTAAAATCGTTTTTTTCTCTAAAAACTGCATTTTACCTGATTTTGGCCTAGCACTCAAGTGTGTGGTCATTTATTGCACTGTTGTGATTATTTTGCTGCTTGTGTATCTCTGCTACCTTTAAATGACAACAAAAAGAAAAAAAACAAAAAAATCTTGCTTTTTTCCCACTTTCTGAAAGTTAAGAAAGTTCAGTTACAGATTTGCTGTTCTGAACTGTTTGGAAGTTTCTAGAAGGCCAGTGCTTGCTTGGGCTAAAGGGAAGTCTCTGTGTTCACCAGTGGGAGTGGTTAACACTGAACAGCCTGCCTGTCCCTGGAGGAGTGGTTACTACCTAGAAGCTGTAGTTTTATTGGCCATTTTGGGTCAATTCTAAACTCCTTGATCTCTCTCTGTTAAAACCCTACAACTCTCTTTTTGCGTGGTTTTGCACACTGAGCAGCATCGGGCAGTGCCGCCTAAACAGGTTTAAACTATTCCAGGCTCCACAAAGTCTGCTCTTCACTTTTCCCTTAGAACTGTTCAAACTCTCAAAGTAATTACTCTATTCTCTTTCTAAAGCCCTGCACTTGCTCAGCTCTTATAAGGAAACACTAACTAACTAAAGCACTACACCCTCCTTGACTTCTCATAAGTATTAGACTCCCGATTGGTCCTTCCTGATCAAGTGAAAAATCAGTTCCCTTCCCTAATCTGATCAGAAAAAAAAAAACAGTTCCCTATACTAATCTGGTATGTCCAAGGGTCAGTTTCAAGGTTACTCTCCAGTCCAGCTGGTGAATCTGGGAATTTTGAGGCAATGTTACAATTGCCTTATGTACACAGGCAACCCTCTCCTCCTTCCAACAAACTCTAATACATGTGAGAGATGCAGTTACACAGCCAAACTGGAGGCAGAGCTCTCTCAACCCAAGATTGGCACAGTCAGGAGGAAAAGGTAACCACCCACACCACAAATCCAGTCTCACACAGACCTATTGCATCTGCAAACCCAACACACAAACACACAAAAACACACTCGGAGGCTCTAAATAAAAATCTGCCTAAACAGCAAAGACCTCCTAAGTAGATATCCAAGCAACAGCCAACCCTCAACAATACCCACAAATCACATATCTCACAAAATCAGTGTGCCTCACAGTCACAGCCCATAAGGCCAAACAATACACCAAATACACTTGTTATAGGGGACTCTATTGTCCGGCACACTGACATCCCACTCACCAGACTGAACAATAAGAAGGTCACTGTAAGCTGCCTGTCAGGTGACAGGATCTGCCACATAACGCAAGCACTCAGGTCACTCCAAAGCAAGTACAAGTATGACTCCGTCTTTGTCCATGCTGGTGTGAATGACCTGAGATGTACCTCCCTGGACTACATGAAAAGAGACATAGAGGAGCTCTCTGACCATGTAGCCCAGGCTGGTATGTCCCTGACCTTGAGTAGCATCTTGCCCGCACCAAGAATGATGCCACAGTATAAAGACAAAATGATCAGTTTCAACAATTGGCTAAAGTATTGGTGTCATTCAAAGGGGATCCAGTGTCTGTCAGCCTGGGATGACATGCTCGACAAGCCACATTGCTTCGCTAGGGACGGCTTACACCTGTCACCCTTAGGCTTTTGTATACTGGCCAAGGCTCTTGCCACCCCCATAGTGCCTTTTTTAGGCAAGGCTCAAAGGACAAACCCACCTCCATAGACAACCCAAAGATAAAAAAACTAAAGGTAATGCTTCTCAATGCCAGAAGTCTAAACCTCAAGATGCATGCACTCGAGACTCTCCTCAGTATGGAGAAAATTGATGTCTGTGCAGTAACAGAAACCTGGTTCAAGGCTCCTGAGAGCACCCCAGCACTACCAGGTTAGAACTCATACCATGCGTTTCGGCTCCAAAACTTGGACCGAAGCACAAAAGGAGGGGGAGTATCTATATTCATCAAAGATACCTACACCTCCAGGTTAGTGGCACTGCACGAAGCATCGGAAACCATCCATGTGCAACTAACAGCGGGCAAAACTGCCTTTCAGTTTGTAGCCTGCTACAGAACACCCTCCTATTACAGGAACCCCACTTGGCATTCCTGAGAACACTGGAGAATATGAAGGTCTCTCCAAACACTATGTTATTGGGTGACTTCAACTACCCAAACATTGACTGGGAAAACTACTCAAGCCCAAACACCCTCGCCCAATGGTTTCTTGAATTTATAAACTCTAACGCAATGGAACAACTGGTCACGACTCCCACAAGAGGGAACAACATATTGGACCTGGTCATCACCAACATGGGGAATCTATGTTCCACACCAGAGGTAAACCCCTCATTGGTAAGATCAGACCATAAACAAATTTCCCTGGACATCCATATCCCATCCCCACCCCCAGCCAAGGAAATCACTGTAAAGAATTTCTCCAAAGCCAACTTTGCACTTCTCAAGACAGAGGTGGAATCCTTCAAAGCCCCTGGGCCAGAGGATAATACAGCCCAATCCACAGAATCCTTTACAAATGCATTCTATGAGTACCTGCAGGAATGCATGGATCGTGCTATCCCAAATAAAACCAAGACTCACTCCTCCAAAAACAAGAGACCAGTCTGGAGGACCCTGGCCATAAATAAGCTATACAACAGAAGGAGGAAGCTACTACATGACAGAGCAAAATCCCAAAAAGGGAAGGCATTTCTGATCAGTATTAGCAAGAAACTTCGATCCCTCATAAAATCATCAAAGGCCAGTTTCGAAAGAAAAATTGCCCTGGACACTAAAGATAATCACAAGGCCTTCTTTAGTTATGTCAGAAACATGGGTGGAAACTCCCAGATATGCTCTGAATTGTTGCATAACAGTACAAAATATACCGAACCTACAGACATAGCCAACATCCTGGCAGACAGATTCAGCGCAAACTTCTCCCCCCCCTCCCCCCCCAAGGAGCAAACACCTATCCCAACTGAATGTAACTTCCCTGACATCACAGATGCACAGGTGAAAGCTGCCCTCTCCAAAGCAAAAAACACAGCATCTATGGGACCGGGCGTTGTCTCAGGCTGTGTCTTACATGAGCTCCAAGAAGAACTGAACCCTCACATTAAGTCACTGTTCAAACTTAGCCTTACTACAGGATATGCACCCAAAGAATGGCGTACAGCTACAGTGGTCCCACTCCACAAAGGTGGTGCCACAATGGACCCCCGAAACTATCGCCCCATAAGCCTGACTAGTCTGGTCTGTAAAGCTATGGAGCGTACTATCATGGAACTCATAAACAAAGACATTGGGAGCCTCCAGACACTGGACCCTACCCAATTCAGCTTTGTTAAGGGCAGATCTTGCCTCTTAAACCTAGTTGATTTCTTTGAAACAATTACCAAAGCCATAGATGAGGGCAAGGTAGTCCACACAGCCTACCTGGACCTCGCAAAAGCCTTCGACACAATACCCAACTCGGGCATCATAAATAAGCTTACCAGCTTAAATATCAACCCTATATCACAAGATGGGTTGCAAGCTGGCTCAGAGATAGAACCCACATGGTCAGAATCGCAGGTGCCATGTCCGAATCCAAACCAGTTACAAGTGGCGCCACACAGGGCTCAGTTCTGGGACCTCTCTTGTTCGGTATATACTTCTCTGAGGTTCAGGCTAACACGGGGGGATTATGGCTGACAAAGTTTGCAGATGACTGCAAACTGGGGGCCATAATCGAATCTCCAGCTGACACAAGCATCCTCCAAAAGGGTCTCACAGAGACGGATGCTTGGTGCCAGAACCATGGCCTCAAGCTAAATGCTAAAAAGTACATAGTCATCCCCTTTGGGAAAAACAAGGTGCCCACAAATTGCCACATAGGTGGTAATCTATTAAGTACGGAAGAAGTAATTAGAGATTTGGGGACCAACGTAGATAGTATTCTCTCCTTTGATATTCACATTGCCAAAGTGTTTAGAAAGACCTTCTATATAGCCCACCTTATCACAAAAGGGTTCGCATCTAGATCAAAAGAGCTCATTGTGCCCCTCTACTCATCACTCATCAGGCCCATAATTGAATACAATGCCCCTTTTGGGATGTACCTTACCCGACACCTGCAGCAACTGGAGAGACCCCAAAAATACCTCACCAAGAGGATCGTGGGTTACAAACAGATGTCCTATGCAGCTCGACTAAAGACACTCCAGCTCTACTCAGTTGCTTACCGCCTACTCAGAGGCGATCTATGCCTAACGTACAAAGCCATGTCAAACCCAGAATTAATGGACATGCTCCACCTCAAAAAATCCAAGTCCCTTAGAGTTACACGCTCCAGGGACCTAAACCTCAGCAGAAAAATAAATAGGACATGCTGGAGGGACAGATTCATTTCCCAGAGGCTCCCTTCACTCTGGAATAGAATCCCAATTCATGTTAGACATAGCCCTTCGCTGACCCTCTTCAAGCGAAATTTGGACGCGTGGATGGGAAATCGCATATTCACCCCTGGGATCTCTCCTGTGTCCCTGCTAGACAGAGCCACAGTAAACTAATCTTAAAAGGGTACCTTCTGTGACCTACTTTACAGAGGCACAGTGGGCTAATCTAATACACTCTGGCTAGGCTTACAAATGCCCTAGGGCAGACAGCCTAGTATCTACCTATGAACCTATGAACATATATGCTGTAACCTTGATGCATTTGTATTACTTCTTATTGTACCCAGATACTATGCAACCTGGGCTGAGTCTATATAAAGAATATTTGTATATAACATTGTGTAGTTGGTCTTATGCCATGGTGAATGGAGGATACAATGTTTTGGTGCAACTATGTTTGTGATTATTTTGCAAGTTTTGTAATTCTACATCTAATTAAATCTAATAAAATGTGTAAAACAATTCCTGTATTCTTCCTAAGGTTTTTCTCCATGAGTCCCTTCTGAATCTGCACTAGTCATATAAGGTCATCCCTATACCATATAAATAAATACAACTAAACATATTCAAACAAGCAAGTAGGTACTGTTTGTGCAATGATTTGGTAACTGCAATCAAAATAGCCTTGAAGTGAAACAAAATAGAAGATAGAAGTATAAATAATAGAGTGAAGTCCATCAGGGTTCTGTGCTGGTACTTCTTCTGCTTGGCATCTACTTCTCTGAAGTAAAAGCCAGTACCAAGGGGTTCTGGCTGATTAAGTTTACAGATGACTGCAGTCATTGAATCTCCAAATGACATAGCCATCCTGCAAGAAGGCTTGTCACAAATAAATAACTGGTGCCAAAATCATGGGCTGAAACTAAATGCCAAAAATGCATTAGTGTATCCTTTGGGAAGTCATCGACCTCAGGAAACTACCACATTGACAAAACACCCCTAAGAGTTGACCCAGTTGTGTCCAATTTGGAACATATGTGGACAGTGATCTAACTTTTCACCAGCATGTATAAACTGTTATAAGAAGTCCTTCTATATTGCACAGCTTATAAACAAAAGGATAGTGTTTAGCTCTATGGATGTCATTGTCCCATTTTACTCAGCCCTCATTAGGCCAGTCATTGAATATAATGCCCTCCTTGGCATGTATCTGTCCAGGCACATGCAACAACTGGAATGCCCACAGAGATACCGTACTAAAAGGATTCAAGGCCTAAATAACATGTTCTACATTGATCAGTTCAAAGCCCAGTCACTATACTTCATATCTGGGTCTATATTATATTCTCAAAAGCCGACAATGTCGAATCTGACATTGTCGACATGAGAATATCGAACGCTCAGAATCTCGAGTGTGCAAATGGAAATCTCCGTAAGGGGAGATTTCCATTTACTGCAATGTAGTGCAGTCTCGGAGTTGGTATATTTAAGTAGTGAGGGGTGTGGGGGGTGTAGGGTACTTTTTTTTTTTGTGTGTGTTTTTATAAGGTCAATGTTTGAAGACATTGACCATATGGTTTTGACCATATGTTGTTCGATGTTTTCAAACATCAATCTTATAATATAGACCCTGGTATCCTACAGACTGCTAAGAGGTGACCTGAGTCTGACATACAAGGCATCTTTTGATCCATTTCTAATGGATTTACTGCATATCAGCAAATGAAATAGCATTGGAAATATCAGTCTGGGGATCTAAACCTCTTCTGCAACATCAACAGAATGATTTGAAGGGACAGGTATATGTCACAGAGGATAGCAGTGCTCTGGAACAGGCTACCCATCCACATAAAACAAAGTTCATCCCTGTCCATATTCAACTGCAGCTTAGATCTATGGAATGGAAACATATGTACCTCAGGGCTGCCTCCTGTACTACTAATGGACAAATGCAGCTCATAAGTACTTTATCCCATGCAAGGATCCCTTCAAATTATCTCTGATATGATCCCAGTTATTCTTATTAGGGGTAATATATAATTATCAACTATGGGATGGGTAAGGACAGTCTATAACCAAATGGGATAGGTTATTTCAAGTACGGAAGGGGAAATTGGCTAGGTTTAAAATGACCCACAATGGCGGCTATCCTAGTATTTACCTATGAATCTATAACACAAAGAGGTGGTAGAATTATAAGCTAGTGTGGGAGAAGAATCAGCAAAGCAAGTGGGCAGCTATTAGGGATATGATATGTTCATTCACTGACCACTGGGTGAGCTTTACAGACACAACAAACATTCATCTTTATGCTTTTCCATGCAGGGTAAATCCTCCTGCACACCCACATCTAGGGGGACTAAACCCCCTGTACCCTGTAACTGATAATGACTACTTCTGAGATCAGGTATCAGGCTTGTATTTGAAACACCACTGACTGACACTTATTTATGAGCTCACTAGTATGTGTGGCTGGCTGGCTGGATTTTTCTCTGAAGAGCTAATTGCCAGTATAGTGGGGATTTGCCCTTTCCATATAATGGTGTGAACTTGGAGATGATATATATAAGTTGAGGGGATGTGAGGTTGCTGCCTTCCAGTATCAGAAGGTGCAGAGCAGGGGAGCTTGCCCCTTGAAAAAATTATATTTTCCTGTAATTATTTACTCCCAAATCTGAACAGCATTTGTGGTGGTTCACTTATTTATGATTGTACTTGTTTGTGGCAATAACAAATGAGTTACATTCTTGTCAGGGAGCCCTGACATCATCAACCCTGAATGGCAAGTTATATATATATATATATTTAAACCATTCAGTTTGTTAGGACTTGGTGTTCTTATTAGCAGTTGCATTATTAATCCCTGTTACTAGCCCACATTACAGACTGTTGCTGAAATTCCATTTCAAGTATTATATGCTGACCTGGATGCCTGCGAGTACACAGACAGAGTTGACACTGCTCAGACAAGAGTGACAAAAAACTAAATATCATCAGCATCAAATGCAATATATAGAGAATTTAATATACTTTATGATGTATGTCTCTGAGGAATAAGTCTGTAAAAAGACTTTGAAACATAGCTAAGAAATAAATAACTATACAACTGCAGTTACTGATAAAAAAGAACTTTTAAAGTATATGGTTATAAATATTGTTTTCTATAACATATTTATTTATTTTAATTTACAATTTCCACAAAACATACCCATATATCACACATAAAAAGTATGCAGCTCCCCCAACCAGCTATTCGAAAAACTACACATTCCTTACCATATATGCAGTTTTTACAGTTCTGTGTATGAAACTGTAATTCTCATCAGTAGTGACTTACTTTAAATACAGGTTCACTTAACAAACTATGCATAACCTGTAACTTATAAAAATGGCTGAATATTGACCAATCATTTTTTTAGATGCATTGTATTTAATGTGTTCTGTATTATAGAAGAATTTTACTGAAGTCTACCAAGACCTCATATTCTCTCACAGATCTGTTCATTATCATATATTTCAGCATGCAACAAACTGCCACCATCTTATAAAAGTAATTTTTGCTGGGAAAACTGAAAAACATATGAATAAATAAGGAAAAAAATAAATACATAATATATACATTTAAAAAATATCAGAAATAAACATCCCAACTCAAATACATTACTGAGTCTGCATAAAAATAATCACAAATGAATAAACCAAAAAATAAATCAAGATTGCGATGCAAATTAATAACACTTTATAGTAATAAAAACACTGACAGTCTCACATTTAACTATATTACCTGATCAGGAACCATAAAAGACAAACAAAAAGTTTAAAAAATTAACCTGTCGAAAGTGAAAATATATATCCCACAAACAGAAAATATAGCAGTGTGATTAAGGACAATAAATTAATAACATGATAAAAATTGCAGTTCTCATAGTAGCAGTAAGTCAGCCTCACTAACCTAGAAGTCAAACTGTATACACACATACAGACATACAGACACAAACACACACATACAAACACTTATAGATAGTAAAAAGATTCTGCCAGGCATTATTGAACTTAAGAAAAAAATAATTCAAAACTCAAACATAGAACACTGTATGAATACAAATAGATATTAAAATTTAAATAAAGTACACATAAAAATTACCATAAAAACATAAATAAATAACGGCAACAATCATATAGTCAGCTCAACAAGCTTAAGAAAAATTATGAGGATAGGAGGGCATTACTGCTTTTGTATGAGTGTTTTTCAAAAATCTTTATTAAGATTTTGTAGATAACAAGCAACAAAATAGACATAAACAGAAAAAGGCAAATGCCAATAATAGGTTCATAGGTTCATAGGTAGGTACTAGGCTATCTGCCCAAGGGCATTTATAAGCTTAGCCAGAGTGTGTCAGCTTTCGCCACCCCATTGATTAATTAACTGAGCCTCTGTCAAGAAGAGCCAATAAAGTGATCCCAGGGGTGTATTTTCTGTTACCCATCCACTCGTCAAGGTTTCTCTTGAAGAGTGTTAGTGAGGGGCTCTGCCTAATGTAGTTAGGAATTTTGTTCCAAAGCATGGGGAGTCTCTGTGACAGGAATCTATCCCTCCAGCATGTTCTATTTATTGTTGTGGTGAGGTTTAGCTCACTAGAGCGTGCGGCTCACAGTGACTTGGATTTCTTTAGGTGGAGCATGTTCATCAATCCTGAGTTGGACATGGCTTTGTAAGTCAGGCAGAGATCACCTCTGAGTAAGCTTTATGCCACTGAGTACAGCTGGAGTTTTTCTAGTCGGGCTGCATAGGACATATGTTTGAGACCAGTAATCCTCTTGGTGAGGTACTTTTGTGGTCTTTCTAGCTGTTGGAAGTGTCTTGTGAGGTACATCCCAAACGGGGCATTGTACTCTATGATGGGTCTGATGAGTAGAGGGGCACTATAACCTCTTTATTTCTAGATGTGAACCCTTTAGTAATTAGAGGGACTACATAGAAGGATTTCCTAACTACTTTGGCAATATGATTGTCAAAGGAGAGATTACTATCTACCTGGGTCCCCAGATCTCTTATTGCCTCTTCTGTATTAAGGGGGCTGCCACCTACGTGGTAATTCATGGGTGTTTTGTTTTTCCCAAATGGGATGACTATACATTTTTTGGCATTTAGCTTGAGACCATGACTTTGACACCATGTGTCCATCTCAATAAGGCCCTTTTGGAGAATGCCCGTGTCAGCCAGAGAGTCAATAATGCCTCCCAGTTTGCAGTCATCTGCGAACTTGGTCAACCATAGTCCTCCTGTGTTTGCCTGTACTTCTGAGAAGTATATGCCGAACAGTAGGTGTCCCAAGACTAGAACAGTGATAAGCAAATGGAGCATCCTAATATATATACATACATAACCATAATAACACACTCACCCATTAAAGGGCCCATCTCTATACCAGAAGAACGCAAAGTTCCTGTAATCACAGCTGCACAGGTAAAACCACACTCTCCAAAGCCAAAAACACAGCATCCATGGCACCTGACAACATCCCAGGCTGCATTTTACATTAACTACAGAATGAACTGGCACCCCACCTAAGCACCATGTTCAATCATAGCCTCACCTTAGGCTTTGTGTCTACTGAATGGTGCACAGTGACGGTTATCCCACTCCACAAAGGGGAAGCCATCACAGATCCCAGGAACTACCACCCCATTAGCCTAACGAGCCTGGTCTGCAAGGCCATGGAACATATCATCATGTAATTTATAAACAAAGACATTGGTAATCTCCAAACACTTCAGGTTTGTAAAAGGCAGATCATGTCTCCTAAACCTGACTGACATCTTTGAATCAGTCACCAAAGCAGTAGATGAGGGTAAGGTGTCTCACACAGCCTATCTAGATCTCGCTAAGGCTTTTGACACTATCCCTCACTCTGGAATCATAGATAAACTCACTAAACTAGGAATAAATTCCTATGTCACAAGATGGGTTGCCAACTGGCTTACTGACAGAACCCACACTGTGAAAATAGCAGACTCCAAATCCGACTTCAGACCAGTGACAAGTGAACTATCACAGGGTTCAATCCTGGGTCCTCTCCTGTTTGGTATCTACTTTTCTGAAGTACAGACTAACACAGAAGGTCTTTGGCTAGCGAAATTTGCATATGACTGCAAACTAGGAGCCATAATTGAAACTCCTAACGATGTGGACATCCTACAAAAGGGCCTCACTGAGACAGATGCCTGGTGTCAAAGCCATGGGCTCAAGCTCAATGCTCAAAAGTGCATTGTCATCTTCTTTGGTAAAAACTCTGTATCCATGAGCTACCATATAGGTGGTAGTCTACTTAACACCGAAAGTGTGATAAGAGACCTTGGGATGCAGGTGAACAGTAGTCTCACCTTTGATAATCAGATCACCACAGTAGTCAGGAAATCCTTCTATGTGGCACACCTCATCACAAAAAGTTTCTCATCCAGGAAAAAAGAGGTCATTGTTCCCCTCTACTCATCACTCATTAGATCCATTATAGAGTATAATGTCCCTTTTGGTATATACCTCAGAAGACATCTACAACAACTGGAAAGGCCGCAGAAATACCTCACAAAGAGGATTACTGGCCTCAAACAGATGCCCTATGCAGACCGTCTCAAAAAACTCCAGCTTTACTCTGTCACATATCGCCTACTCAGAGGCGATCTCTGCCTAACATACAAAGCTATGTCAAACCCAGAGCTGTTCGGCATGCTCTAGTTAAAGAAATCCCAATCCCTCTGAGCTACATGCTCTAGGGACCTAAACCATGTCACCCAATAAACAGAACATGCTGGAGGGATAGATTCCTCTCCCAGAGATTTCCCATACTCTGGAACAAACTACCTATCTATATCAAACAAAGCTCCTCATTAGCACTCTTCAAGAAAAATCTTGATGATTGGATGGGAAATAGGAAATTCACCCCAGAGATCACCTCTGTGGCTCTGCTCAACAGGGGCACAGGAAAATAATTTTCTTGGGTGGTGAAAGGCAGGGTACCTTTTTGGCTAGGCTTGTATAGGCCCTAGGGCCAATAGCCTAGTACCTACCTATGAAGCTATGAACCTATGAAAGGAAATAACTATATAAAATAGCACTAATTGCCTAAACCAATAGAAAGAGTATATATTAGGTTCCAAACAAAATAGGTTTATGAATGAAGAGGCAACACGTTGAAAGATCTAACAAAGAAAAAATAAGAAGTAGACGGAAAAACAGAAGAGTTGTATCAAGTTCTGTACACTCCATCAGAAAAATAGAAATTAAAGACCTATTGCAAAATGTGATCAAATAATATACTTAAAAATTCAATGAAATGTGAATATGATTTTTGGTTAAACTTTAACAGTTTATGGGCTGTCAAGTATTTGGTGGCCATTTGTTTAAACCCTTTCCAAGTGAGTAGAGACCTGTCTTTCCAATTTAGAGTGATGTAGAGTTTAATTAGGAAAAAGGAGTTATTAGAATGCGGATTTATTTTAACAAACCAGAAGGGGGGATATACAATAAAATGAATTCCCAGGAAAGGGTGGATTTTTCGGGTTCCTATTAGAACCTTGAACGCTTGAAATGTCGAACGTCATATGGACGACATCATATGATCAACATTTCAAGTGTTTGAAGCTTAAGTATAATGGCGGCATTCAGTGCAGAATGGGAGAATTTCCCTTTTCCGCACTGAAGTGCGATCTTGGAGTTAGTATATTTAAGGAGGGGGGGTGTGGGGGGGGTGCAGCCCCCCACTTGGGGAGTGCAGGGGGGCTTGCTCCCCTGCCTGCACTGTTAAGGTATTTTTTTTGTTTTTTTGTTTTTTATTATATATTCGAACTTTCGAACTTTGATCATATGTTGCCGAACATATGGGATTCGAAGTTTCAAAAGTTTGATTATATAATAAAGACCCGATTTTTCATATCCCATTTTTTGTAATCAAACTCTTGAAGAGCACCAAAGTTTATAAATGCCTTTACAAATCCAAAATATGTGCAATAGGTCAACACTTTGGTTGTCACAATAGGGCAGAAGGGGGAAATAGAATCATTACATTTATTAAGAATGGCGGGGTGCAATAAGCATTATTGACTATCATAAGTTGTGTGTAATCAAGTTTCTTAAAGGGGGTTAGATTAGAGGTTAATAGGAAGGATTGTTTTTTTTTTTTTTTGGTTAGTTGATAGTTCTGGATTTAGATACACCCAAAATTTTGAAAAAAATACCTCATTTTGGTATTTAATCGAGGCAAATAGTTTCTAAGTGCTTGAAATGCTTTTTTTTCATTGACAATACTGACCATAGAGTTTTACAGGTATTAATATCCTTTATATTTAAGTTAGAAGTCGATAAGATATTATTACATAATTCTCTGATCTGTCTCAGTATAATGTTGTAACTCTTGGGAAGATTTAAAGCAGATCTTAAATCTGAGATAGGCTGGTTCATAAAGGGGTAAAGGTCTAGGATACATTTCTCTTTTAATAGAGGAAAATTATTTAAATTTAGCATTGACTTATTAATTTTTAAATTAGAGTTGAGGTGCAGCTGTTGAAGGGTATAAAAATCACTGGATAGATTCAATGAATCAACCAGATTTTGTAGTATGATTATGCTATTTTTTTAGAAATGCATGGAGTTTAGAACCTTTCAAGCTTGATTTACTAAGGAAAGGAAGAGCCTTGGTGTTAAACTTAAGAGACCTAGCATAATTATAAGCTCTATCCATATCAGAGACCATGAACTGTTATTTGGACTGTAATACAAGATTGCTATAAGTCTAGTGCTATTAATTATATCATAGTATTTTATTTATTTTACATTTGTTGACTGGGATAGTTGGACTGGATACATGTCCATTTTCAGCGGAGGCCTGGGGAGAAAAGGTACAATTACACAGATAAAAAACATACATACATGCCAAGCATATTACAAAGTCTGTAAGGTGTGGCCCTCAAGAGGGATTCACAATTTTAACAGTGTGCAATAGAATATAAAACAAGTGGATTACAGCAACAACTATTACTTACAAGTAATGTACAGACCAAGAAGGTCACAACAATCATTTGTGGGCAAGAAGTGTGTACAGTACTGTTAAGTTAGGGAATAGTTATGGAGATTAATCAGGGTTGGTACATGGACAGAGTCGGTGCATTTTAAAATACTGTTTGAGGCCTTTTTTGAAGAGATTTAGAGAGGGTTCAAGGGTAAGATTCAATGGAAGTAAATTCCAAGCTTTGCCAATAAAGTTGGCAAACAGGTAGTCTCCAGCTGAGTTATTTGCTTTGTGTGTTTGAACTAACAGCTTGTTGGATGAACGTAACAGTCTGGAGTTACTATATGGTTTTATGATATTTTTAAGTACAGGGCTGTTTTTGGGTTGTTTGAAAACATTATGTGCTACTATTAGCTGATTGAACTGAAGTAAGTTTGGCAGTTCTAGCCACCCTAGGAGATTGAGATTTTGGCAGTGATGTGTCCTATACTTGGACCTGGTGGCAAATCTGGCAATATGGTTGTAACAGTGAGAGAGCTTGGTAAGCTCTGATTTGTTTAGGTTAAAGAGTATAGGAGCAGCATATAGAAGGGTAGAGAGAAGATCAGAGCGGGCGATTGTGGTCCTAGCTATTGGGGTTAGAAAAGGTTTATTTCTATATTATGAGCCAAGCTTCTTATTAATGGTTTTGATAGTTTTGTTGATGTGCAGATCGAATTTGAGATTATTATCTACTATTACCCCTAAGAGTTTAGTATGGTTGTCCGGGGAAATAGAGGTACCATTGTTTGATATTATTGAAAAGGAAAGTGGGGTGGACCTACACGTGGGGGTAAACAGTAGCAGTTTCGTCTTGTTAGGATTCAACAGAAGATGACGATTAGAGAGCCAGCTTTCAACTGTGTTAAATGTATTCTAGGTTAAGGTTTGCAGGGCTGTTGGGAAGGAGGCTGTGCAGATCAGGGTGGAATCATCTGCTTATTGAATGCAGGTTGCTTCTGGGATGGCAGTGTGTAGGTTATTGATAAAGATAGAAAAGAGTAGAGGACCTAAAATAGAGCCCTGAGGAACTTCAATGGTGAGAGGTAACACGGTGTATAGTTTGCCCTGCCATAATACACCTTGTTGTCTAACACTCAGATAGGATTGGAACCACTGAATTGTATGATTGTCCAGGGACATAGATTTCAGTGGGTGGATGAGTAAATGGTGGCTGACCATATCAAAGGCCTTTGAGAAGTCTAAAAAGAGGGCTGATGATAGCATATTATTATTTCTGTTTTAATATATGCCATTGGTGAAGGAAAGGAGGGTGGAGGTGGTGCTGTGATGTGGCGTAAAACCATGCTGAGAGACAGCTAGCATTTGGTTCTGAATGAGATGGTGCATAATTTGTTTCTGGGTGCACTTTTCCATTATTTTGGCCAGTGGTGAAAGAATGGCAATGGGTCTATAATTGGATAGTTCTGTTGAACTTCTACCTTTGTGGAGTGGGATAGCATTGGATATTTTCCAGATGGGGGGAATAGTGCCAACTGTTAAGAACCTATAGATCAGGATAGATATGGGGAATGCTATGGCATCAGCAGCATTCCCCAAGATCTCTGCTGGGAGAAGGTCATCAGATAGGGTGGTGGGCTTCAATTTTTTGATTAGTGATCGAATAAGAGTGGTAGAGACAGGTTGGAAGTTAAAGGGGAAATGAGTAGTGGGTGTGTTAGTGGTGGAGTTAGAGTATGTGGGAGTGAGTTGGTTAGCGAGAGACTGGATTGTTTCAGTGAAGAAATTATTAAAAGCACTACCAATAGTCTCAGGGGGTTTTGGGGTGTAGTTTGATGGGGTTGGAGTGGTAGATTGTCCTGGATGAAGAAGCCGGTTTATACCTGCCCAGAACTTTTGGGGATTGTTTTGGTGTTTTTGCTGCAAGTTTTGGTAGTAGCTTTTTTTTGTCTAGCAGAATGGATCTTTTTGTATCATTCCTAAGCTGACGGTATTTCAGTTGGTCGAGAGGGGCTCTAGTTGCTCGACAGTTGGCCCAGGCTTTATTTCTAAGTTTGATTTTTAGTTTGGTTTCCTTCGTGAGCCACGGTGCTGTATTTGTTTTAGTTTTAATAGTACATGCAGGGGTATGAGAGTCAATGATGCTTAAGAATTTAGTATTAAAGTATGCTACTGCTTCTTCTAGTGGTATATGTTTTAGGTCTGACCAGTTGACTGAGATAAGTTCATTTTGGAAATTTACAGGATTTAAGTTCTTGGTATTTCTGATTGTTTTATAGGTGGTCTGCTGGGAGTTCTCGCCCTTATGCTTAATAATGTAAGTTAGAGCATGATCACATAGGTCATTGAGGAGGGTTCCAGATTTATACAAGTGGGGATGACTATTGATAAGAATCCAGTCAAGAATACTTTCTCTATTGTTGGGTTTGCTGATCCTAGTAGGTGTGGTTATTAGTTGACTGAACCTGAAAAGATTTATATGGATGATAGGGGATTCAGCTGAGCAGGTGGACCAATCAATGTTGAAGTCACCAAGAACAGTGGTTGCTTGAGGGTGGGTAGTGGATAACCATTGGAGAATATATTCTAGGGTGCTTATATTATTATCAGGAGGAATGTAGACACAGACAATATTTATGCATCTGGTGTGGTTAATTTGAAGTTTAGTTATAAGGATTTCACCGTTAATAAATGGGGGTGGCTGTATGGAATCCCTATTAATACTTAGTGTGTTTTTTGTAAAGAACTGTTATTCTACCTCCTTTTTTAGTAGTGTGGTCTAATCAGTGAATGTTATATCCTGGCGGTAATACCTCATTATCAGCAATAATAGGTTTTAGCCAGGTTTCTGTAAGACACATTATATCTGGGGAATGGACTGCTAATAGGGCATGTAGGTTGTGTACTTTATTGTTTATGTTCCTAATATTTAAGTGAAAGGTCAGAAGAGAAGTAGTGGTTCTGCTAAGGGGTAGTTTAATGGTGGGAGTGGTGTTGTAGGAGTTAATGGCACCAGGAGAAGATGGGCCAGGGTTGGGATGTATGTCCCAGTGTATTATGAGGTTGTAGTTTAGTGTAATTATGAGCTTTAGAAATCTATTTATAAGTTTTAGATAGTGTTTGTCCCTGGGTTGGAGTTTAAGGTTTTAATTGGGTGATAATTTAAAGGGGATGTGAGATCAGATGTGTGGAGGATAGCTAAATAAGATGTCTTATTTGAGAAGTCTGAGGTAATAGTTTGATAATTTGGATAGTGGAATCCGAGGTAGTACTGGATAGGTGGTGAGGAGATAAAGGATAAGCAACACTGACAGCAGAGAAATTGATAGTGTATTTTTTGATGCTAACTTATCAAGAGTTCTGGTCATTTTAGGGCTTGATGTTACCTAGATATGGTAAGAAGGAAGGTAAAACAAGGGTTATAGAGCGGGAGTACCCTTAGTTAATGAAAGATATTGATTGTGAGGAAAGAAGGGGGAAGAACCTTTGGTGATGAGAGATACTGATTGGGTGGAGGGAAGGGGTGGAGTAAGAGATGGTGATTGGGAGGAAGGAAGGGGGGAGTGGCTATGATAGTATGAATTTAACAGTACTGGGGGTGGGTGAAAATTGGGGGCAGTGTGGGGCACGGAGTGAGCCTGAGCACAGCGAGGGTGAGTGGAGAGGGGCTAAATCAGATCATAAGATTCACACAGCCTGTAAGTACAATGTAAAATAAGTATTTTAATTTCACCAGTTTGTTCCTTTAGCATTTTTCAACTATATTCTAAAAATTCACCAGTTATTTATTAGCATTACAGTGTTTTATTTGGTGATTTAAGGTAGAGAATGGAGATAAATGCTAATTAGTAGCCACCTGGTTATACTGTTGGGTAGGCCACTGTATGTTAGCATATGGCCTCTTTTAGATGAATAGGGGTGAGCAGAGCGGGGCTAAATCAGATCACAAGTACAATGTAAAATATGTATTTTAATTTCACCAGTTTGTTCCTTTAGCATTTTAAACTATATGCTAAAAATTCACCAGTTATTTCTTAGCATTACGCTGTTTTATTTGGTGATTTAAGATAGGGAATGGAGATGAATGCTTATTAGTAGCCACCTGGTTAAACTATTTGGTAGACCACTGCATGTTAGAATATAGCCTCTTTTAGATTAATAGGGGCTCCTCTACTGAGTTACTGGGGGATACCTTGCAGTGCTATAAACCCAGGGCTTGCTTAATTTATTTTATTTTTAGTTTAGAGTAGTTGGTAGAGATAATAACCTTATTTGTTTTACACTGTCGAGGGCTAGTCAGTTTAATTTTCTGCTTAGGTCTTCAGAAAGATGGTGTCTTCCTAGTGACGCAGGTTATTCAGGACAGGATTAGTACCCAGAGGGGAAAGTACCTAGCAAAGGATATAAAGTTAGAGTTCTGGCTTAAGAAACTGGAGTCTCTCCTAACAGTCTCTAAAGGTAGTACAATAGGCTTCACAGTGTTAGCAATACATGTATTAGTATGTCTTTTTCCATTAGAACTAAGTAATTCACCAACTAAACAGTAAAACAGTATTAGCGACAACCAGTCCTATATATCACACAGTAATTCAGCAGCAAACCAATAAAATATTGTTAGCGATGACCAGTCCTTATATATCACAGCGTTTCTTGGCTAAGATATGCGTAAAATAATAGTGTGTGCAAGAATTGGTCTGTGCATGACTCGAACAATTCAGCAACTAACCCAGCAATTGCTTCACAGTGGTGAGCATGGTTTACAATACAGCTACTACATTAAAATTGCATATTTATAAACTTAGTTTGGGAAGTTTAGACCACCTTTATTTTTAGGGTAAATCAATTTCTGACTTAGGGGACCATATGAACTTGGATACGAAGGAATGTAATTTTTTTAAAAAACTGTTATGGATCAACACCCAAGAAGTATTAAAAGAGTAGAGTAGTCTTGGAAGGATATTCATCTTGACCGTTGTGACTCTAGAGAAGAAGGGGAGTTGAATCCATTTATTACAGTCCTGTTATAGGTTTGACCATAATTTTGTAATATTATTGTGATAAAATAGCTTAGGGTCTTGATGGAACAGGACTCCTAAATATTTTATGGACTGTTTTAATTTGATTTCAAAAGATTGGAGGTTCAAAAAGAAGCAGTGGGAGATTAATCGGGAAGATAGAAGATTTCTCCAGATTTTGTTTATAATTAGATAATTTTGAGAAAATATCAGTTGAGTTGAGAATTTCTGGTAGATCAGAACTTGGTAGCATAAAATAGAGGTTTAAGTCACCTGTGAATGCTGATAAAGCCATCTTAGTGTTATAAAGTATAGGTCTTTGATGACAAGTTTTCTGAGTAATAAATAGGAATAAGAGTTCAATATACACATTAAAAAGGTATGGAGACAGTGGGCATCCCTGTCTTGTTCCTTTTGTAATCTGAATCCTTGCTGAGGTAAATCTATTTATATGCAGGGATGTATAAGCTTTAGTGTACAAGGATTGCACTATTTGAAGAAAACTTAAAGGTAAACCAAAGTGGGGTAGGACCAATATAAGGATGTCTAGGTTGAGTCTGTCAAAGGCATTGGAGGTATCAATTGCAAGGGCAAATAGAGGATTATGTGTCTGACTAGAGAGTTTTATCAAAGTATCTAGCATGAGTGTGTTATCACAGATTTGTCTGAAATTAATAAAATCTGGTTGGGAATGTGAAACTATGTTACGTATAATAGGTTTCAGTCTATTGGCCATTATTGTAGTAAATATTTTGATGGGTCTGTAACTCCATGGATTTTGGAGGTCAGCATTCTCTTTGAGGATAACGATAGTTTTGGAGGCATTAAGATGGATATCATTAATATTATTGTCTTTTATATAGTTAAATAGTAATAGCAACATCTTTGAGATTATTGGACAAAAGGCTTTATAAAATTCTTCAGTGAATCCATCTGGCCCAGGAGCTTTGTTCAATTTAAGATTACTAATTACAGTTATTATTTCTTGCTGGGTAATGGGAGCTGAAAGAGATTCTTGTTGTAGTCAGTTAAGTACTGGAAAATTTAGTTGGTTCAGAAATTAGTTTTTCTCTTTATCTGAAGCCAGGAGTGCCTGGGAACCATAAGTATGGGAATAAAGTTTTTCAAACAGCTGAATTATTTCAATGTTAGAATAATATATTTTCCCCTGGTAAAATATTTCAGAAAATAATAGGAGAGGCTTTTTTTATTTAACAATTTAGCTAAAAGTTTAGAGGGAAGATATTACCATTCTGAGTAGTTGTCCAGATTTTTAATTTCATGAAAAGTGATTGGGTTCATATTTAATAAATGTTTTTCAGTTTTTGAGAGTTGCCTCTAAAATTATTGCCTTTGTGAATATTTTAGGGTGCAACAGGCACACCATCATCTAAAGATGACTAACAAAGTTATGGTGTGGGAAGGCATAACTACTTTCACATATAAATAAATGTTTATTTATTTATTTATTTATTGACATTTGTTAACCGGGTTTGTCCAATGGGGCTTGTGGCCCATTTTCAGTGGAGACCCGAGGAGAAAAGCTCCAGTAATACATTTTAAAACAAGTACAATTTTAAACAATATTGATATAATAGCAGTTATAGCAAAATGATTCACATATGTTGGGATGCATGCATAAAGTTAAAGTTGCATTAAAAAGAAGCTAAGTAACAATTTTACATTGATATAGTTCAATAGGTCAACAATGAACATTTTTTGTTTGTATAAAATTGTACAAATGCATAGTAGACACATTGGAGAGAGAGGTGTAATGAGGTACTAAGTATGGTCCTTTTGAGGGTACATAAAGGGAAGGAAGACTAGGTAGGGTCATGGCAAGGGCAGATTCTGGAATTGAGAAAATAAGCTTTTAGTTCATTTTTAAAGTGTGAGGTGTGGGAGATTGAATGTAAGTCAAGGGGAAGTTTGTTCCAAGCATGGGCAAGGGAGTGTTTGTAGAGTAGTTTGCCTACTGACCTTTTTGGGTGGTAGATATCAAGTAATTGTTGGTTAGAAGTATGGAGGGTTTGGGATGGGATGTAGATGGAGACTAAGGAAGAAAGAGATGGACAGAAGGAGGGTTTATAAAGAATAGAGTGTAGCATATGAAATTGATAAGATAGCAGAAACTGGGGAAGTTCAAGCCATTGAAGAGAGTTTAAAGAAATGCAGTGGTGTGAGTTGTATGGGGAGTTATTAATGAATCTGGCTATTTTGTGGTAAGTCTGTTGCAGTTTGTTTAGAGTGGAGGCCTGGATATTGGTAAGAACTGGGGTGGCGTATAAGATTGAGGGGAGGAGGAGTGCATGGCCCAGGGTAAGTCTAGATTCAGGGGGTAGGAATTTTTTTGTTCCGATATAGCAGACCTAGTTTCTGGTTTGTTTTTTTATACATTGGAGTATGTGAAGGTTGAACTTGAGTTTGTCATCGATAATGACCCCTAGGAGTTTTGTGTGGGTGTCAGGTTGGATATTTGTATTGTTAGAAGATGTAATAAAAAAGGAGGTTTTGTGATGAGAATAAGAACGGGGAAGGAAAAGTAGGAGTTTGGTCTTTTTGGGATTTAGGATCAATAGGTTGTGAGTGAGCCATTGTTCAGTGGATAGTAGGGCCTATTGGGTCAGGGAGTGTAGTTCAGGAATGTTATTTGAGATGGATATAAGTGTAGAGTCGTTGGCATACTGAATAAGGGAGGATTCTTTGCATGAGGTGTAAAGATCATTGGTGAAGATGTTAAACAAAAGGGGTCCCAAGATGGAGCCTTGGGGAACACCAGTGGAGATGGGAAGGAAAGGTGAGGAGGATGAGAGCCATTTGACAGATTGTTCCCTGCCAGATAGTTAACTATTAAACCAGGCAAGTGCGAAGGGGGGTAGGTGGAGATTTGTGAGTTTGGATAGTAGTAGAGGATGAGAGAAAGTATCGAAGGCTTTGGAGAGATCTAGGAAGAGACAGGAAATGAGTTTATTGTTGTCTAGGGCCTCTGCAATGATATGAGTGAAGGAAAGGAGGGCAGTGGTGGTGCTGTGGTGAGGACGAAATCCATGTCGGGTAGGGATAAGTAAGTGGTGCATGAGGAGGTGATTGAGAAGGTGCAAGTGAATACATTTTTCTAATATCTTGGAGAGGGGGGATAGAATGGCAATGGGTCGGTAGTTTGAGGGGTCAGTGGAGTTTCCACCTTTATGAAGAGGGATAGTGAAGAAAGATTTCCAAAGGGTGGGGACAGTTGATTCCAGAATAGATCGATTAATTATTATAGATACAGGATAGGCAATTGAGTCAGCAGCAAGTCTGAGGAATGTAGGAGATAGATTGTCAGTGGAAGGAGAGCAAGGTTTTAGCTTGAGTAGTAGAGATTTGATGTAAGTAATGGGAACTGGCTCAAAAGAAAACAATGTTGTGTTAGTGGGACTTGGAGAGGTGGGTGTCGAAGTAGAGTTTGGCTTAGAGGTTACCAGATTTTGGATGGAAGAGATAAAGTGTTTATTCAGGAGGGTAGCTGTTTCCTGACAGGAAGAGTTAGGGTATGGGGAGGGATTAGAGGGCTTTCCAGGATAGAGGATGTTGTTGAGAGTTGACCAAAATTTTTGAGGATTGGATTTGTTGTTAAGCTGAACTTTTTGTCATTAGTTGTATGTTTTTTTGCAAGGTTCCTCAGTTGCCTGTATTTTTGAAAAAAAAGGTGGTTGTTTAGTTTTAGTCCAGGTTTTCCAAGCACGATATCTTTGTTTCATAAGGGACCTAGTCTCTTTGGAGAGCCAGGGAGCATGGTTTGATTTTACTCTAATCTTCCTAGAGGGAGCTAAGGAGTTTAGAGTATTCATGAAGATGCTATTGAAAGTGCTTACAGCATCGTTTAGGGGGAGGTGTTTTAGAATGGACCAATTTATGTTGTGGAGAATGGAGTTAAATTGGGATGAATTGAAAGTCGATAGTTTTCGACAGTCTTTGATAAGGTGGGGTTTAGGAATATGGGAGTAGTGTCTTAAGATGGTGGTAGGGAGATGATTACTAAGGGAGTCAGGTAAGGTGGTGGGATTGTGGTATTGGTGGGGTGAATTGGTAAGGATCCAGTCTATGATGGAGCTGGAAGTGGAATTGTTATGGAAGCACGTG
The DNA here is from genome assembly GCF_019279795.1 of Protopterus annectens. NCBI lineage: Eukaryota > Metazoa > Chordata > Ceratodontiformes > Protopteridae > Protopterus > Protopterus annectens. Next base: position 858,249,554 of record NC_056745.1, read on the forward strand.
GGATATGTTATAAGTTGGTGGAAGCCATGTAGGTGGATACTGAGTTGGGGGGAGTCAGTTGTGAGTTTGGACCAATCAATGTTGACATCACCAAGGATAAGTGTCTCATATGGTATGTTGTGGGAGAACCAGGATAGGATGTTTTCAAGAATGGGCAGATTGTTACCAGGAGGAAGGTAGATAGAGGCAATTGCAAGTTTTTTGTGGGGATTTAGATGGCAGTTAAGGATGATGATTTCAGCTGGGAGGAAGTCAGGAATTGGGGAAGGGTATGGTGAGAGGTTAAGAATGTTTGAGTAGAGGATGGCCACACCATCACCTTTTTTTACAAGTCTATCAGATCGGAAGATATTATAACCTGGTGGGAGTATTTCACTACTTGAGATGTGTGGCTTGAGCCAGGTTTCAGATAGGGAGAGGATGTGAGGGGTATTGAGAGCTATGTTACATTTAAATGCAAAAAAAGGCCATTTTATACATTGAATAAGGCACTTGGGTGTTTATGCCACAGATAATGGTCCATTTTGAAATCTTTCTCCTCTGTTAGAATTTGTGCTCATCCTTTGGTAAGCATGATTGTCAGCTATCCTTGCCCCAAGCCTGACAATGTCCTGTATACAGCCATGAGACCTTCAGTTGAAAATTGTGCACTTATCCCAGTGAATATACCTCTACTCAGCTAAGCTGACAACAGTACTACATGCTGCATTCTATCAGAGTCCTAAGCTTGACATTGCCCCTATATGCCATGTGACCTTCAGCTGGAAATTGTGCATTTATCCCAGGGAATATGCCTCTTTTTATATGTTCAAAAGTTCAATGGAGATTACTAGGCTAATGACTCAAGAGCCCTTACAAGCCTAGCCAGTTTTACTCACATTTTACCCAATGTTCTGTCACTAGAGGAAAGATAATAAGGGTCAGCAAGCAGGTTTTCACAATTTTTGCAGATTGACTCTGTCCATAGGGGACATGGGCACAACTTCAGGAGTGAATTTGTGATTTTCCCATCCATTGGTCCAGATTGCACTTGAAGATGGGCTGGGAAGGGCTCTGCTTCACATGAATGGAAAGCCTATTCCAGATGAGGGGCTATCTCTGGGACACATATCTGTCTTTCCCGCATGATCTATTCATGTCAGAAATCAGGTTTAGAGCTCTTGAGAGGGTAACCTTCATGCAGTTAGTTTTGCAAATATGCAACATTTTCATCAGGTCTGGATCAGACACTGCCTTGTAGGTCAGGCACAGATCACCCCTAATAATTAGTAGGAAATTGAATACAGTAATAGGGCTTTTAATCAGTCCACATATGACATGCTGGTTATATACTTTATTTTTTTGTGAGAAACCTCTGAGGATGCCCCATCTGTTGCAGGTGCCTGGCAAGGTACATGCCAAAGGGTACATTGCACTCACTTATCGGTATGATGAAGGTTGAGTACAGTGGTACTATGACATCCTTAACTCTGGGTGCCATGCCCATACCTATAAGCTGAACCACATAGAAGTATTTCCTCACCACTGTGGACATATTGTAGTCAAAGTTCAGATTACACTCTGTCTGAGTACCCAAATCTCTCACCACTGGGTCCACCCTTAGGGAGTTGTCATCAGTGTTGTAATTTGCAGGGATATTTAATTTCCCAAAGGATAGTATTATGCAATTCTTTGCATTTAGTTTGAAGCCATGGCTCTGACACCAGTTATTAGTCTGTGTCAGACCTTTCTGTACCATATCAACTTCATTTGGGGAGTCAGTGATTACCCCAACTTGCAGTCATCAGCAAATTTGGTCAGCCAAAGGCCATCTACATTTGCCTTGAAATTTGAGAAGTATATCTCAAACAGGAGGGGCTTAGCACTGAGGCCTGTGGTATTCCACTAGTGACTGGCCTCTTACTGCATGTATATTCTCCCACTCTAACAAAATGTGTCCTATCCATGAGCCATTTGACTATCTATCTGGCAATGTTGAAGTTCATGCCCAATTTTGTGAGTTTATCTGTAATACCCAAGTGGGGTATTGTGCCAAATACCCTAGCCAGGTCAAGGTAGGTGGTATGCACTGTCTTTCCATCATCCATATCCTTGGTGAACTTCTCAAAGAAGTTCACCAGACTGAGCAAACAGGATCTGCCCTATGTCATTGATATTCAGATCCATGATTATCCTTTCCATAGCCTTGTATATGAGGCTAGGCAGACTTAAGGGTCAGTAGTTTCCTGGGTCTGTTGATGGTCTCCCCTTGTGCAGTGGGATGACTGTTGCTGTCCTCCCCACTTACTGGGACAAAGCCTGTATGGAGACTGTGGTAATGAGGGATTCTTTCCTCTGATGTACACCCTTCCACTTACTTCTAGACAAGAATTACTTCTTTCTGCTATATAGACCTATTTGTGGCAGGGGTCCACCAGGGTGACTTGTTTTTCTGGCTGGACCTAGGTTTAGTTCATTCATGTACTGCCATTTCTATGCAGTTGTTAAGAGGTTGTACAGGGCATTTGTGTATACTTCTACATAGCCCTCTGTGTTTTCAGAGTTAGGGGAAGCTTTAAAATTACCTATGCTATCACCTAATAGAGGGTAATTTGCCTTGGAAAAATATTTAGGGTTGTAGGGTTTGATGGGGGTTCTACTATAAAATTTGTTTCAAAGAAAACCGATTTATGATCTGATCTTATCAATGAGGACACTACACTAGGTGGTGCAATGCCCCCCCCATGTTTGTGAGTACTATGTCAAGGATATTTGAGCCATTAGTAGCAGTGCAGAGCAGCTGTTCCAGAGCATTTGTATTGATAGGTCCAGGAATATCTAAGCCTGCATGTTAGAGGTCATATATGCTTTCCAGTTTATGGAGGGGTAGTAAAAATGGATCTATATTATATTTTCGCACGATGAAAAGAGTGAACACTCTTTCATTGATCCGATTATGTCGAAAGCAGAAAAAAGCAAAGTCATGGAACACCGATTTTTTTCCCAGGGAAAAAAATCGGTGGGCCATCTTCTTGACTTTGCCATTTCCTCCACTACTGAGCGATGTCGGTGTTGGTATATTTCAGTAGGGCGGTGTGTGAGGCACAGCCACCCACTACATTTTGTGTTTTAAACTTTTTTTTTTTTTTTTTTTGTGGAACAGTGAATTTTTTCCCTGGGAAAAAATTCGCTGTTCTGTGTATTCACTTTTTTCTTTTTTCGATATTATCGGTTCGATGGAAGAGCATTTGTTCTTTTCATCGTGTGATAATATGATATAGATGCATTAAAATCACCCATGAGTAGTGTGTTGGGCTGAATGGTAAGTGATGCTAGTATTTTCAGGCATGCAGAGTGGTTTTCATGGTTCATGGTTGGGGACCTGTAGCTAGCAATGATATGGTGAGGGATTTTGCCCATGGTCAGCTGGACATGAAGTAACTCAATCAAGTCATCCTGCTTGACCAATCTTGTGGTGTGATTGTTTTTTATGTAAATGAAAACATTTCCTCTTGTAATTTTTTTTTCTTTTTCAGAGGGTGGTATGAATGTGTGATAGGCACTGTAGCCTTGCACTTCTGAGGTGCTTCCTGTAGCCTTGAACCATGTCTCTGTAACTACACAGATGTCAGCATCCCCCAGGGTGAGGAGAGCTTCCTGGGAGTGCAGTTTCTTGCTAAGACTCCTAGCACTGAACGTAGTACCTTCAGCTTGGCATTAGAAGAATTTGTTATGTTGGTAGGTCTGTTGGTTTGGCAATGCCTAAAAATGTACTATGGGTGTGGCTAATGTCTTGGCCATTATTTAAAAGCATAGTGGTGACAAGTGCAGACCATCTCTGGCAAAGCAGCATTGTCTACTGATCATGTCATCCCAGGCTGACAAATACTGGTTCCCCTTGGAATGATTACAGTAGTTAAGCCAATTACTGAAGTCAATCATTTTCTGTTTGTATTGTGGTATCATTCTTGGTGAAGGTAGAATGCTGCTTAGTGTGAGGCTCCTACCAGCCTGTGACATATATTCAGAGAGATCCATCATGTCTGTCTTCATATTGTCCATGGAGGTACATCTCGGGTCATTCACACCCACATGGACTATGACTGAGTCATCTGAGTCATACTGGAACTTGTGGTTGAGTGACCTGAGTGCCTGCATGATCTAGTGAATCCTGACCCCTAACAGGCAACTGACTGTAATCCTCTCTTTATCCAGCCTGGTGGTAGTGATAGTGGTGTGTGTGTGCATTTGTGTGTGTGTGTGTGGGGGGGGGGGGGGGGTCATGTGTCTTACAATGAAGTCTCCTATGACTAAGAAGTTTGAATGAGTGGTGTTTCACCTTAGGGGCTTGCTTGTGGAGACACCAAGATGTGTATTTGCCCTTAATCCATTAAGCTGTCTACTTAATAGATCAGGTCATGGCTACAATTTGGCTCCCAGAAAACAACAGTGTAAAGACTACTCATCTTCTTTTTGTGAATGATTTAAAACTGTATCATTCATCAGATGAGGAACTGAAAGTACAACTCCAAGTGGTCAAAACATTTTCAGATGATATAAGAATGTTATTTGGTCTGGATAAATGTACAAAAGCAATCTTTAAAGCAGGAAAACTGCAGCACCAAGAAAACATCAGTTTGGGACAGGAATGTGATATAAAACAACTTGAGCAAAATGCAGTGTATAAATATTTGGGAACTCATGAAAGATCAACAATAAAACATGAATAAATCCGAATAAAACTCAGTAAGGAATATTTTAGACTACTTAAATTAATACTGAAAACAGCATTAACATCAAGGAACAAAGTCCAAGCTATAAACCAATTTGCTCTTCCTGTCCTGACTTACTGTTTTGGAGTGATTGACTGGTCCCAAAAGGGGATAGATTGGACAGAAAAAACAAGAAGGATGCTTCATGTTCATCAAATGATTTATAAAAATCATTACATACCAAGGCTATATATTCCTGTTCTGAAGGAGGTATGGGCCTCCTCAAAACTGATTGCATGTATAGAGCTGCAATCATGGGACTGCATACATATTTGCTGACCTCACAAGACCCAAACATAGTGAAAGTTTTGAAACATGAGGAGAATAAGTGTAAGATGACTTTCCTGCTTAGTTTAGCAGAAGCATATCACTGTCAAGCAAGAATGGAAATCAAGCCAGAAGTAGATAAAAATCAGGCAGCAACTAAATGTGCCAAAAAACAAAAGAAAGGATCAGATGAGAAGGCAAGAAATGTGCAAAATGCATAAATACAGTCACAGAAAATTCTTGGAACAACCTCATGTTGATCAGGATTGAATGCAGGAATGGTTAAGAGGAGGTGAATTTAAACCAAAAGATAAAGGTTGATATTGGCAGCCCAAGACTGTGGACTACACACAAGTTGATTTACAAAGTGCATTGAACATGTGGGAGAAACAGACAAATTTAGGTTTTGTAAAAGAATTAGAAACAGTCACACATCTTGTTGCTTGCTGTGGTATACTAATAGCAGAAAGACTGTATACTGAAAGGCATATTAATGTTGCAAGACTATTTCACAGGGGATTGTGCAAACATTATAATACTGAAGTAGCTGAAAAACATTGGAAACTTGACCCGTAAAGCATTATAGAAAATTACAAAGTTTATATCACATGGGATCATCCATTACCAGCAGTTTAAAAAATAGATGCAAGAAAACCAGATATAGTAATCCGTGAAAAGAAGACAAAAGTAGCATTAATCATTGAAATTGCTAGACCCTGTGACTACAGTGTCTTACATACAGACAGACACAAAGTCATAAAATACCAGGATTTGCAGGCAGAAACAACAGCAATGTGAAATAAAGATGCTCAGATAGTTCCAATGTAGTAGGAGGAACAGGTTTAATAAAAATGAATTTACAATCATATTTAGATATGCTACCTATACATGTAACGTATGAGTTACAAAAGGAGGCAATTCTGGGCATATTGCGGGTGCTCTGAAGAGCACTTTTGGCTAATATCAGAGATTAAAATAGTACTAATTTTGCAAACTTTATGCGTGGAGTTTACATGTCCTCCCTGTTTTTGCATGGGTTTCTCTGAGTGCTCTGGTTTCCTTCCACATTACAAAGACAAGCAGTAGGTGGGTTGGACACTCTAAATTGGCCAGAGGTATGAGTGTGCATGCAAGTGTGTGGTATAGAAGAAAATGTGCGGCAGAGCTAGCCATCTGGTGGTGTAAAACTTTGATCTAGGTGACTGTCACTGCTGAAGTGACACCCTAACCCTATGTGCAAAAATGGAAAAAAGGAGTTGTGGACGGATGAATTATACCCTGAGTTAGGAATGTAGTCCATTTCTGTTGTGGTATTAGTAACCAAAAAGACTTGAAGAAATTAAACCTTAGATTAAATGTATAGTGCAAGGTATTTTATTTACCTCAATCTAGACCCACTATATACTTACAGATATATCATGCAGTTACACACACAAACACACACCACACACACACATATCTCTCACACAGACACACACACGCACACACACACACACACACACACACACACACACACACACACACACACACACACACACACACACACACACACACACACACACACATGCAAGCGCATGCATGTGGACACCCACACATATACTTTGAGGGACAGAACAGATATATTAGCGTTTTGATATTTTGACTGGTCTGTTTTAAAACTAACATTTTAAGACTCAGAATGAGGACAGTTCTCATAATGAGGTACACTTGAGAAATATGGCAGGACCTCAATGCGTACTTCTCAATTTGGCTATGTATATTGCCCTTTTTTGTTTGCATTTTTCCATTTTATCTAAAGAAAAGTAATACAATATAGGTTCAAATTTGACCAGATAAAGCTCTAGCACTGGTAAAAATAATCTACTAGAAAAGAAACTCAGGACTCCTGCATTACCCCTCTACATCACCACAATCACTAGCTCCATAAGGAACACATTGCGTGCTCTCATCTTCTCTCATCTTTTGACACAGCTTCATTCTTTCTCCACAAATGCAACAGCCAACATTATTGCAGCAATAGATTTTTTTCTTCTGTAAAGCTATTGTGTCAATCTAGTTTGATTATATTGTATTCAGTGACAGAAATTCAAGCAAATGCCATTTGAAATATAATGGATTTTCATATTATTTTAATGACTAAAGAGGCTATATGTAATTATTTTTTGCCTGACAAATTATTTCATCAGGTCTGAAATATGCAATGATTCAAAATGAGAATATACCCTTATTTATTATGTGCTTTCTACTTTTTCTTACACAGCTGGAAATGTATTCTCACAGAAAAAGTATTACACATACAGCACCAAAACTTCACATTTTATAGTTCTGCATTACTGAAAGCCATCTGTCATGTAAAGTAATTGCAAAGACTGTCCAGTAACTGATTTATTATAGCAGCTGTAAAAATAAGAACAGCCCTTGTTTGCCCCTAAAGTGTTATGTTTCAGCATACCACATGTAGGGAGAAGAAAACAGACTCTGTCTTTCACTCACATCATGATTTAAGAGCAGGAGACACATTTTTTAAAAATCAGCCTGCCTTGCAGGGGAAAATAATGTATTAAACTTCAGCAGTTCTACTATGGCAAAACAGTAACCCTCAGGCAAATGTTAGAGTGAACAAGCAGCTGCCCAGGAAATGACCACATTCCTCTCTGGAGTTAAAGTGTTAAGCAGAAGTAAGCCATGCATGCAGATCTGTGAAGTGCCCTCTGTGGCTATGTTGAGGATTAATTAAATATAGTCAGTGTAAAAACACTTAGCTTTGTAAAAAAGTCAGATACAAATCAATAAGACTTCTTAATTTTCTGCTGAAAAGTAATTACACAATTCCCAGTGGCAATAAATGAGTTTTTCCTATCGGGAATCACAGTCATTCCATTGATTTTCTTCTTGGCTGCTATGCACACAATTTTTTGTCACTCTGTCCTGTTTGACAGCCTATGGTAGGTATGCTTAGCAGCACTGAAACCAGGCTGATAAATGTTAACTATCCTGTCTGAATGTGATGAACATTTGCTAAAACAGCATATAAAGTGTCTTGATTGTGAGAAGTCAGACTCCACATACTGTGTGGTATAATTTTATTTTAATTAAAATAACTGTAACTACTATACTAAACTTGCCAAAGCAAGCATAAGACAGAAAAATATTACTGACAGTTTCTTAATTCAAGTTTCACTTGACACTATGTGGATACTAAGTCTTTTTCTGATGTATAAGTGTAGTAAAATAAATATGTATATGTATGTGTGCATCTGGAAGCACATATGTATATATGACATGCCCACACACACACACACACACACACACACACACACACACACACACACACACACACACACACACACACACACACACACACACACACACACACAAACAAAACACATTTTTTATTTGTATGACTTTATGGCAGAAGATGAATCTACCATTGACTTTAGAATACATGAATGTCCACTTTATGTGTCTGCACATTGGAAGGATAACAAGTCAACAGGCCACATATATATAGATATAGATATTGATATGAATATGGATATGAATATAGATACTTATTCTGAGAGATTAGGTAAAAGACATGCCCTGGGATTCATGAAGCTTGCGACAGGTGCAGGCGTAGCGTCGGCGATCTAACACCAAATATGGCCACCGAGCGATTCAGGTACGAGCTGTTTCCATGTGCACTACCTGTGTACACTACGCCCGCACAGCTCCTGGTACCTGTATGCTAATCACCCCATGTGCAGCAGTGTAGCATGCAAATGAAGGTATATAGCGATTCAGGAAGTGGTGTAGGTGTAGTGTAAGCATGCAGAAATGTAAACCAAAAAAAAAAAAAAAAAAACGGTTTAGATTTTTGCAAACATAAAATTGGAGCCATGACAGCGGACCAAACACATGTATTATACTGTTAATTTATGCCAGTGGCTAAATATATAGCCATTGGCATAAAAAAATGTACAAAATATAAAATTAACATTAAATATATATAGTCACACTATCACGACGTGGAAGTGCAGGGCAGCGGTGTGCAAAGGGGATCACAAGGAATATATAAAAATATAGAATAAAACTGCAGTGAAACACATATCATGATTTCCCCATAATAGTCAATGGCAGGCATGCTACACCATATTCATGGTGCAAGGGTTGCTAAGGGGAAGTGAAAGTGTTATGCGCAGTAGCTAGGAATTAGTAGGCAATGCCATGCAAATGAGAAGAGTAATAGTGAATCACAGATTTCCCACTGGTGTAAGGATGCACAAAACAACGTAGCGTTATAACACCGAGGTGAGCGCTTGAGATAAAGATGACATCAAGAGAGGGATGTGTCGCCACTGCTGTAAGCACATTGGAGCATTGCTAAACCAGTCTGCCCCTAGCTAGGCAAAGCTGCAGAATAGGGGTGTATTGAATTGCCCATAGCTATGTTTAGCGGAGAGTACACAAGGTAACCGAGTATGCATGTGAACAGAGATGAAAACACGCGTAAACCTGGTAAATGGTTTTGCACATTGCACATTGCAGCTGAAACAGGAAGAATGTAGGAAAGAAATAAGGAAATGCTGCAGCAGTGAAATTGGAGTACAAATGACTAATTAACATCTAGGAGCCTACAGTGGGCCATTGACAAGAGCTAACAAGGCTGCAAGCAGCTACCTACAGAACAGGGAAGGGGATGGGCTTTACTGCAAAGGAAACAGCAAAGTGTCAAAGCAGAACAAAGGCAATATACAGTATAACAGCTACAAAGCACAATTCACCATGACTTGGTAGGGAAAGTACAAAACAAGAAAGACGGCAGGTGGATGCATGCCTGATAGTGGGAGGGGATCCAGGTCTAAAAGTGAATTAAAGGGCAACAGAGTAATCAAGGCAGGCAAGTAGATCTCCAAAGTAAAGGCCCTACACTTGCAGAACTCATTGCAAAACCCATAATTAAGACATGCAGCCGCTGGAATAGTTCATACACACCCAGCATATGCAGATACTGTATGTATAGATTCATAGGTAGGTACTTGACCAACTGCCAGAGGCCATTCATAAGGCCAGCCAAAATGTGTCAGCATTTGCCATCCCATTGAGTCATTAACCATCCCTCTGTGGAGCAGAGCCAATGGCGGGATCCCTGGGGTGCATCTACTGTTCCCCATCCACCCTTCAATGTTTCTCTTGCAGAGTGTTAGTAAGGGGATCTGTAAAATGTAGATAGGGATGTTGTTCCAAAGTATGGGGAGTGTCTGTGACAGGAAGCTGTCCCTTCAGCATCTTCCGGTTATTGTTGTGGCAAGGTCAGTTCACTACAGTGTGTGGTTCACTGTGACATGGATTCCCATAGGTGGATCATATCCATCAAGCCAGAGATCGACATGGCTGTGTTGGTCAGTGGAGATCATCTCTGGTAAAATGAGATGCCACTGAGTAAAGCAGGAGTGTATCCAGTCCAGCTGCATAGGCCATATGTTGGAGGCCAGTATTCCCCTTGGTGAGGTACATTCGTGGACCCCCCAGCTGTTGGACGTGTCCTCTGAGGTACAACCCACATGGATTATTATACCCATGATGGGACTGATGAATGATGAGTAAAGGGGCACTATAACCCCAGTATATCTAGATGGGAATCCTTTAGTAGTCAGATGGCCTACATAGAAGGATGTTCTAACTACTGTGGAGATATGATTGTCACAGGGGAGATCACTATCTACATTAGTCCCCAGATACCCCATTACCTCATCTGTATTAAAGTGGCTGCCACTCATGTGTTAATGTGTGGGTGCCAATTCCACAATGGAATGACCACGCAGTTAGTGGCACTTGGCTGGAGGCCGTGTCAGTGGCACCCTGTGACGTTCTCTGTGAGGCTCCCTGAGGGATGTCCGTGTCAGCTGGACTATCAGTCATGGCTCCCAGTTTGCAGTCATTGCCAAACATGTTCTGCCGTAGTCCACCTGTAATTGCCTGTACATCTGAGACGTATATGCCAAACAGTAGGGCTCCCAGTACTGAGTCCTGTGGGACACCAGTCGTGACTGTTCAGGAGTTGGACCTGGAGACCGCTAGTTGTACCATGTGGGTTGTGTGTGTAAGCTTGTTGGCAACCCAACCTGTGATGTATGGGTGAATGTACAGGCTGGTGTGTTTATCAATAATACCTGAGTGGGGCATGGTGTCAAAAGCCTTGGTGAGGTCCAGGTAGTATGTGTGAACCACCTCCCCTGTCATCTAATGTCTTGGTGACTGTATGTAAGATGTAAAACAGGTTCAGTAGGCATGAACTGCAGTCAACCAAGCTGACCTGGGTTGGGTCACGTGTCCAAAAGTTACCAATGTCATTGTTAATGAGTGCCATGAGGATGCAAACCATACCATTGCAGACCAGGCTAGTCAGGCTTATGGGGTGGTAGTTACCATGGTCAGTTGTGATTTCCCCATGATGGAGTGGAATAACCATTGCCACGCGCCATTGTATGGGCATGTAGCCTGTGGAGAGGCTGAGGTAGGAATGCATAATTAGGTGGGGAGCAGATTGTCATGTACAGTTTGCAAGATGCAGTCTGGGTCAACATCTGCCTCCACTGATGCTGTGTTCTGCTGTTAGAGAGGGCCATTTCCACCTGTGTGTCTCTGACGGTTGGGATACTGTACCTTATGGGTAGTGTTGTGGGCTCTTTAGGGGGTAAAGTATGCACCGCATGTATCTGCAAGGATGTTGGCGATATCAGTAGGGTCAGCATATTTTGCGCTATATTTCACTGGCACAGTGCAAATCTGTGTGTCACCACATAGATCCTTGACATAGCCAAAGAAGGCTTTATGGTCATCTTTCGAATCCTTACGTATTCCCCTGCTGATGTTAGCCTTGGATGATGTCATGAGGGACCTACGTATCATACTAATATTGGTCATGGATGTCAGCCCTTCGTGGGATTTGCTGTGTGTCTGAAACACTGTCCTACGTCTGTAGTATAGCCTGTTTATTGCAGAGGTCCACCAGACTGGTGTCCTTGTCTAGGAGGAGTGAGTCATGGTTTACCAGTGATGGCACGATCCATACATCCGTGTAGGTGCTTATAGACTGCATTTGTAAATCTGTCTGTATCTGGAGAAGTGTTTCCCCTTAGCAAGTGGGCTGTGAAACCCCCACCCCCTGTCACTAGTAGTGTAAATTTAGCTGTAGGAAAGGTATACACTGTGGTATCCGTGGGTGGGGGAGATGCTAGAGTGTGGAAACAGTGAATAGTTCATGGTCAGATCTAACCAGTGACAGGTAAACCTCCACTGTGGTGCACCTGATGCCCATGTTGGTGATGACCACATCTAGTAGCCTCCACCCTATGTTAGGGAGGTTACCACCTGATACAGGGCATATGAGGTGATACATTCCAGGAAGTGTTGGTCCCGGAAGTTAGTACCGGAGTACGTATCACAGTTAACGGTATGGTAGTTGACATCAACCAATGCCAGGGTGTGTGTTAGGACTGTCGTGTTCTCCACTGTCTCCAGGTAGGTGGAGTGGAGGTCCTGGGTCATGGAGGGTGATCCGTAGCAGGCCACATTCAACATTGCTGTTGTGGCTGATGTTAGCTGCACAATGTTGATCACAGAGGTATCATACTGCCCCACTAACCTGGAGGTGTAGGTATCCCTGATGAATGTGGATACAGCCCCTCTATGTCTGTCAGTCCATGTTCCGTGGCTGAAATGTGTGGTATGGGTTGAAGTCTGGTAGTGCTGGTGTGCTATCAAGAGCCTTGAGACAGATTGCAGTTAATGCACAGATGTTGATGTTGTCCATCCTGTGGAGTGCTGTGAGGTGAGTGCATGTATGTTGTAATCTCAACCCCTGGTGTTGAGTAGCATAAACCACATTGAATCTGCTATTGTGCTGTTTACAGAGCTGGTATTCACCTTTGGGACTCTCCTAAATAAGGCACCATGGGGGCGCCAATAGCCTTGGCCAGTATTCCAAAGTGTAAGGCAGACACATAGGCTGGTACGGTATTATTGCATGCATGTTCCCCATCTGTGCTTGATTGTCATCTTCCCTGTAGGTAACCTAGTGGTAAGCAATAGAAATCCTTAACCTTATACAAGTCTTCTAGCTTCCAAGATAGGCATTTGGAGTGACTATGTATTAGTGTTCTGTATGTTCATGCTGTACTCAACTGTTTCCTGACTACATGGTGAGTTCAGACTGTATATTGTGATCTGAAGGTCTGTTTATTCACATATTATGGCTGTAATGGCCTGCACATTAGAGGTGCACAGATATCTTGCTATCTATCTGCCCAATGGCAATTAGAAGCATAGCAACAGTATGTTGGCCTTCCCCGCACCATTGATGAAGTAACTGAGCCTCTGTCAAGCATAGCCAATGAAGCAATTCCAGGCATTGTTGCAGGAAGCTGTGGAAGACTGGGGTTGTGGGGGGTGATAGGGGCACTTAGTGATCTAAAGAGGGCATGTTAATGTGGCAATTCAACACCATTCAATTCCCCCAACTGGTCTTGCAGCTATCAAACTGGACAGGCTCCCCCACCCCCTGGCTGTATGGTTCAGGGACACATGATCCCAGGGGTGTACAGTCTGTTACCCATTCACACAACAAGGTTTCCCTTGAAGTGTGTCAGTGAGGGGCTATGCTTAATGTAGTTAGGAATGGAATGTATTGTCTCACAGTACATTTGTTATATGTTGTTATGTAATGAGTACGTGAAGCTCAGTGATTTAGGGGGCTACTGCCCTTTGCTTAGCCAGGCTTACACATAGAAATCATCTAAATAGGAAATAGGCAGAAGCAACGTTAATGTCAGCAGTGTAATGGATACAACATCTGCATAGTGTCTGTGCATTTGAGGTTACAGTCCCGATAAAGGCAGGGATGTTTATCATGTGCAAAAGTATACCTTAACCACAGCTTGCAGGTATAGGTAGTAATCATCTATATAATAAACATTCAAATCACCCATATAAACCCATGTGTGCAGAAGAGTACAGTCAACAGAGAATGTAATGTCATGACAGCACATAGTGAGATGTTATGTCACTGACAGGTATATTTCTAGAGTAGTTGGATGTGGCTGTGTTTGTGCGCACAGGTTATATGTCACAACGTTTGTTTAACTTTGTTTAACCGCTGTTATAATGTCACACAAACACTGTTAAATATGCTTAAAACTGTATAAATGAGCCTTACTCTGCAGTAAAAACATTTGTAAAGCATCACAAGTGTCGAATCGTGGACCATGCACACTATAGGCATGGGACATACCAATAAGCCATCCAAGGTGTACACATCTGTCATGGTCCTGAGACTACAACTTATACCATGTGCATTACACTGTAAAGATCACAAATGGGACAGTGGCCTTGTGAACATATGTACAGTACATTGTAATGTACTGTAGTTTGTGAACCAACACATTCCAGTCTACAGATATATTACTGTTACAAACTAATATGAAATATATATATATATATATATATATATATATATATATATATATATATATATATATATATATATATATGTCAGTGATGTCTGCACATATATATATATATATATATATATATATATATATATATATATATATTATACAGTTACAGCAATAGCTATACATATAAGCATCTATGAACACACATCATGACACAGAAGCACTCCAAAGGAATTGGAGTGTACACAAAACACATGCAGCTCTGGTATCATAACAATTAATATTAATATTAACCTAAGTCACCATAGAAGGGGTGGTTTTTGTGTATGTGAAGATTGGGGTGGGGGAGGAATGATGGGTAATGCAATCATGCAACAAGGAGGGCCTGGGTCGGATGTCCAATAAGTGAAATGGAGGGGCATACATGGAGTATGGGGACAATATAAAAAGGACACAAAGCAAGAACCATACTCATTCATAATCCCCCCTGTCATGTCACATTGCAACACCTACTTTCACAAACATATGAACATTAACATGTATCAGACATATGTACACCAACTGATTGTCACATATGTTGTCAGTAGTGAGGAATGTCTGTAGTACAATGTATATGCTAAACACCATAACATTCGTGCATATCTCAGATGCCGTAGTGGTAAGGTCAGTGACTGTGGTATTAATGGTCCCAGGTTCAAGAGCTGTTAGGTTATTTTGATTTCCAGAATAAGGGCTTTTGGATGCAGGTGGATTAAAGCACTCTTAAGCAGTTGTAAGCAGGTTTCAGTAAGCGGCACTGCTACATGGTAAACGGAGAAGCCTTCACACATTTGACCTTTGCTTAATGTCATGCAGACCACGGGCAAACCTGCTCACAACCGCATAAATGTGCGTTATTCACACTTTCACTACTAGTGCCTACTCTGAGAGGTAAAATAATAACATCTTCCAGGAGTAGAACCTGCAACCATGTACTCCATCCTCCAAATAACCTAACATTAAGCTACCTGGGATGTACCTATCTCAGATGTATATGCAGACAGGTTAAAACACAAAAGGGAGGAATGTGTTGAAATAGGACAACCTGCCATGTACCCAATTATATGCGTACGCTTTTATATATATATATATATATATATATATATATATATATATAGAGAGAGAGAGAGAAATACAGATACATAGACACAGACCCTATGTGAAATATTTGCTGTTATACATGTTCTACAACTGAGCAGCTGCTGATGTAACAGGGCTTGTATGAACTAATCCCGTTTCAGAGGGTTGAAAGGTCTGTACACCAGGAAGTTTTACCGAGTACTGATTATAAGCACAGTATGATACACAGTAACACCAAACTAAATATGTCTGGTAAGCACACTCCAAACCCCCTGATATTATATGCATAGCTATGCAGCCTTCAGCTGGTCAATCAACCTGGCCAGACTGACACATATGCAGAAGTATTAGGTACAGACAAATCCTGCACAAATAGCAATGTTCAGAAATATAACAGCAGTACTCACATTTAGACCAACTCCTCTAGGCATTACACACAACATATTACTGTTCATCTCAATACAGCTGTTGCAATGGATTCCAAAAAAAAACTCCACGCTATCTTCATCACAAGTAAGGCAAAGGGACAATGCCTAAGTGGAGTACTCAATTATACTCCACTGTAGCCATGGTATTGGCTAAGGCAGTAGCAGTGCAGCTGATGTGCATGTAATTAGCTACTTAGGAACACCAATTGGCCATTGGGATAGCACGTTACTGATCTGTAACTATAAAAGGTTGCCTTGTCACACATTCAAACCATCTGTATCTACCTGTAGGACAGTACAAAACATGGAAAGACATACCGAAAATGAGTAGTACACTAGTTAATAACACCTCCGATTACTAAGACGGTATGTATAACATGTAGTATGTTTGTGTATATAGTATCTGTACTGTAAGAATTACAGTGTAAACAATGCATATAGTGGAAATAGCTATCTTGTAGTGATGTATTGTTGAGCAGTAGTAATGCTTGTAGTATTCTATGTGTGTACTGCACACTCCACATAAACCACAAAGGATGCTATGGGCTTGGAGCCCACCATTTTGCTTCCAGCCACTGTCAGTGTCAGGAGTGGTCCAACAAGTATGTGCTATAACAGAAGATAGTATATGTTGTTATATTGTAACAGTCGACATATGTATGGGTGTATAAGTAAGATGAACATGTTAAAGGAGGGCTTACCGTGCAAATATGGCATGCATTGTAGGATATTGTGCCAATAACTGTATAATGTACAGTTGTCTAGGCAGATCTGTATTCTATTCTACATAGCAGTTCTGATATGTTATGCAAACAGTAGTTATATCTATCGGCAATTACAATACTCAATGACAGGATACACAGCATTAGTATTCATCTGACAGGTTAGCAGCATGATAGCAAAAATAATTGGAAGAGCCAGGTAACTATCCATGCACATAACACATGTAATATCCACCTCTTTACTATCATTTGCAAGCAATAACAGCTGTGCATGTGTACATGTTATGCAAATGTGTAGTGACCCTTGTTACAGGGCTGGGCCAAATGGCTATGTGCACACCTACATAGAGTGGACATTGAGAGTACAGACACACTGGTTGAGCTACCAGGTTTGTGTAGCCCAACTTAACAGCCGCCTGCACATACTGTATGTAAGGTAGTGCACAACACTGGTAATGAAACAAGTTGCACATCATCTTTAACTCCAGTGTAACATCTGCAGTAGGAGTGTAAGATGTAGGAGACAGCTGCCCATGTGTAATAGCTATAAATCCCAAGAAATACTGTGGAGGCAACAATTGACGAAATAGCACACTGGTACCACAGTAAATTCCACGATCCACACTTGATTTAAATAAAAGCACAAGCTCTTTATTTCAACAAGCCAAAGACAAATTGTTGAGCGCTTTCATGTATAAAATACACTTCATCAGAACACTTAATAAGCCTGAAGGCTCTCTATAAATGCTTAAAAAACCGCCAAAATTAATTGTTTAAGAACTACACCCTCACCATTTCTTAAAAGCACAGTACATACTTCCCCACTTGTAATACATACAAAACATTAAATGCAACATTAATTACCATTACAGGTAAATTTGTACACTTAAAAATCTGATCTTTATCAAAAAACAGTATTATACTTTGTTGTTCAAGTTAAAAATAACACAATAACATTCTCAAATATTGTCTCTTAATTCAAGTTTATCTTGACATCTGTCCTTAAAGACAAGATTCCTTAAATACAAGGTTCAACTGTTTACTGGAACGCTACCTGTGAATGCCTTAAAATAATCTTTGTATAAAGGCAATAAAATTCTGTATGCAGATTTTACAAGTTATATACTCCTAATGAGATTTTTAATGCAACTCTACTGACAAGATTTAACTACTGCATATATTATGTATTCCTAATCAAGGGTTTTGTGGGGATCATGTCATTTAAACCTGGAAGGCAGGCTGCATTTAATTTCAACTGCCATTTTATTTCTTTCTCTCCCACTATTCTCTTGATATCCCCACCCCTCGGGTTCTCCCTTACTACTTCCAAAATCCCAAATTTAAACTTGTCACATGTTTTGCTTTTAGAGATGTGTCGAAATAAAGCGTTGTTCTCGTCCCTCTTCCCTATACAATAAATGTGATCATAAATTCTGTTTTTTAATAATCTGTCGGTTTTCCCGACGTAAAAACAGGGACAAGAACAACACATAGCTAAATAGATCAAATGCTTAGTGTTACAATTGCCATAGGCAAACCTAATTTTGTTGTTATTGATGTTTTTTAAAGTACAACAAACGTCCTCACAGATAAAGGCACATTGCGAACATCTACCACATTTCCTAGTCCCCCCTCTCTCTGTGTTATTACTCCCCCCTTGTCTATTGGCCTTCCATTCAATAAGATTTTTAATATTCGGGCCTGTTTTATATACAAAGGTGGGTCTGTCACTGACGAAATCTTTAATGGAATCGTCACTGGTAATGATGTTCCAATTAGAAGAAATGATTTTTTTAACATCACCTGCATGTTTCCCATACTTGACAATGTAGGACTTCAAGTATTCATTGGTACCTTTGTTGTCTTGACATTTCTTGCTGGTATCAGGAAGAACAGACCCCCTCCCCAAAAGTGGTGCATACTTTTTCCCCCATTCCTGTATCACAAACCTGGTCACATCCGTAATCAAATTGGGTGGATACCCTTTGTCCCTAAACATTCTCCCTATGTGGTTGATTTCCAACTCCATGTCCGCACGGACCATTGTCATCCTAGCAGCCCGAATACACTGCCCTTTGATTATGCTACGTTTCTGTGAGTAGGGGTGACTACTACTAAAATCCAAATAACCATTGCTAAATGTGTCCTTTCTGTAGATCTTAGATTGAAAGGACACCCCATCATTGAATAAGTACACATCTAGATAGTTGATTCCACTCGTGTGGTATTGATGTACAAACTCTAAATAGGTAGTAGTCTGGTTGATGTATACAATGAATTTGGATAATGAAGTAGTGTCCCCCTTCCATAACAAAAACAAGTCATCCAAGTAACGGACATAGCAGGATATATTTTCCATCCACTCACTATTCAACACAAACTCTTCCTCCCAATCCAGGAGCACAAGATTGGCATAAATGGGGGCGCAGGCTGCCCCCATAGCCACACCAGAGATTTGTCGAAAATATTCACCTTCAAAGAAAATGAAGTTGTTGTCAAGTACAATTTCAGTGAATTCAGAAATAAGCTGAATCTTCTCCCAACTTAACCCACTATGTTTCCTTAAACTAGCTGTAAATCTATCCAACCCCTCATCCTTGGGGATACAGGAGAAAAGATCCTTGATGTCAATCGTGACAAAGATCATATCTGAACTCCATAACTCTTGGGTGAAAATCCCCAGAAATTCCCACGAATCTCTGATAATGTGCTGACACCCTTCAAGAGTGTGTTTTGACCAAAAATCAACCACTCTACCAAAAGGAAAGGTTTTGCTGTAACTGCCTGCGATAATAGGTCTAAAAGGGGGGTTCAGCACATCCTTGTGCACCTTCAGAATTCCGAATATTGTAACTAATTGTGGAAAATCAACCTTAAGAAATTTGTAGAGCTCTTCATCAATTCTCTCATCCAACAAAAACTCTTCCAAGAATAAATCGATACACAGCATTAGTATTCATCTGACAGGTTAGCAGCATGATAGCAAAAATAATTGGAAGAGCCAGGTAACTATCCATGCACATAACACATGTAATATCCACCTCTTTACTATCATTTGCAAGCAATAACAGCTGTGCATGTGTACATGTTATGCAAATGTGTAGTGACCCTTGTTACAGGGCTGGGCCAAATGGCTATGTGCACACCTACATAGAGTGGACATTGAGAGTACAGACACACTGGTTGAGCTACCAGGTTTGTGTAGCCCAACTTAACAGCCGCCTGCACATACTGTATGTAAGGTAGTGCACAACACTGGTAATGAAACAAGTTGCACATCATCTTTAACTCCAATGTAACATCTGCAGTAGGAGTGTAAGATGTAGGAGACAGCTGCCCATGTGTAATAGCTGCATCATAAGTGATGGCTCACATTATCTGATTATATCCTGATTATGTTGATAGTGGCATCAGAGCCTATTGATACATGACTCTGTTTGGGGAGTGGGTGTCTGTGCCCAACAGAGCTCATGGTCCAGGTGGATATGTAAGTATATACCCAGAGAAGGAAACAGACCTGTAGACACATGCAAAATCTGTAATCAACTAACAGGATGTGATGTGCTCCTCAGAGGAGGTTCACTGCCAAGGGTAGCTACACTGTTTCCGTAATAGCCAGTGCTATCACGTCCATAACACAAATAATTACATGTGAGCATCACTGTCTATAACATCTTCATAGGCAATACGTAAACTAAAGACAGTACTTGGTACTTGTAGTACTGACTGCTCATACAGGCATGTCCACTAGTCAGCTACTGGTGTCTCCTAATGTGAGCTTTGTGTATGTGGCCTTCCTGGAGGAATATAATCTCTATGCCATGTACACTACCAGACCCACATAACACCATGCCCCACACATTGTCTGGGATGCAGCTACAGGAGTAAGCTGGACGGCAGCCCAGTCTACAGCCATGACTGGACTGGACAGTCATGAGGTGTAGGTTAATACATGCAGCTCATCAACAAAACCAACACATACCCTTACCAGAACACAGTAAGGACACCCACACACACTACCGGAAATCACACACATTCACAGATGCGTCTAAGTATCTGGCCAAACAAGTGACCCCCCCAAGCAGAAAGAGACAGACACCGATATACACAAACTGTATGACATAGTTTGTATAATTGTGCCACACCTTTGAACACATGACTAGGAACATGCCCAACAGTACTCATTTATGAGTGCAAACCATAGCACTATGTTACACACCGACCTATACAAGGGCATACATACTGTCAGCTGCCTGGCTGACATGATTAGTCACATACTCATGCACTCAGACCACCTATTGATATATACACATGGCTCTGGCATATTCCATGTTGTTGTGCAGGACCTGTTATGGAGTAGCCTGGAGAGCACGGAAACACATGTAGGAACTATCAGGTCTTGTAGGCCATGCAGGTATGTCCCAAGGCCTGGGTAGCATACTGCCACTGGCCAGAATGATACTGCAGTGGGACAAAAGGACTGTATTCCACAATTGTGTAGTGTAGTGGTGCATGTCGCAGGGTATCCATTATCTGTTGTCCTGTGATAATGTGGTTGACAGACCATGATGCTTTGCCAGACAGGGCCTGCACCTGTCACCCCTGGGAATCTGGATACAGCCTAGGGCTCATGCTTCCCCTATAGTGTCTTCATCATGCACGGTTCAGGTAAGGGTCCACTGCTGTTACAGGGACAACCAAGCAATACACTGCGGGTCTCGCTACACAGTGATACATGTCAGAAACACTATATGGACATACATATGTCAATCCCTAACATGGAGAACATATCTGTGCAGTGGCTGAGACATGTTTCAATGCTCCGGACAGTACACCTGCATGACCATGTTATAACACATACCTCACCTTTTGCCCATTATCCTTTATTGGAACACACAGGCCGTAGGTGTGCCCATATTCTGGAAGGATATGTACACCCCCATGGTAATTGCACTTATATAACATCAGATACATGATGCTGAGCAACTACCTTTGTGCCATAGTGGAATTCAAAATGCACCTTGAGACAGATCACCTACCAGGCCGCGGACTTCCCAACTGCCATAATGTGCTGTAATGGGGAAGAATAGCTCTGAGACAGAACCATACTATTGGCTACTCTCAGCTATTCCATTATGAACTGTGAAGACTCCTCATGTACCAACACCTGCGCTCAATGCATGTTGAATTCCATCGACCCCACTGACCTGGATCACAGTAGTCACACAAGCAGGGCTAACAGTATGCTACACATAGTCTCCAATGTCAATGTTATGTTCCCCTAAGAGCAGAGTGGTGAGTGCCATGGCACCCATGCAGATGGACAATGCATGTGCAACTGCTGAATACTACACAAATGAACCTTAAGCAGTCACATATGTGCAGTGATTGTGCCATTGAAACAGAACCAGGAGTCAGCCCAACACAAACAGGTAGGTAAACTGGTAGTACCATGCTTTAAACTGTACCACAGAAGGTAGTAACTGTTGCAAGAGTTAAAACGCATGAGTGTAGGTGATCCCTGGTCAGCCTCAGTAAGATGCAGATACACCATATGAAACCAAGCAAAGCTACCGTGAAACCAATCAGCCACATATTATGAGGTCAAGCACAGAGCATTCTATAGCTGTGTCATTAATCGTAATGGCAACGACAAGACCTGCCGTGCTGCACAGCACTATTTCATGGGAAGTAACACACCTACAGAAATAGCACCTGCTCATCCTGATAGGGTCTTGGAGAGCCTAAACCCACTTCCACCTCCCCCCACCCCCAACAGGTACACTTAGTAATATATTCATGTACACTAAAGGGCCCCTGTACTAATGACTATGCAGGTACAAGCTGCACTCTCTAATGCCATACATACAGCTTTCATGAGACCTGTCACCATCCCAGGGTGTATCCTACACAAATGTAAAAACATTCAGCTATCCACATACTCATCATGTTCAATCATAGCTCCATGTCAGGCTGTGTACACACCAAATGGTGCACAGCAACAGTTATCACACCCCACAAAGGGGGAGACACCATTGATAATGGGACATAGTGCACAACTACCCTGCTGAGTCTGGTCTGTATGGCCATGAACCATGGTCAATGTAATTGATGTACTCACTACAGATGTAGATGACAGTAGGGTTGATTCACACTGCATATCATGACCTTGCCAGGTCGTACAACACCATCACCCATACTGTGTTCCAGCTACCCTCAGTAAACTAGGTGTATATACCTATGTCACAAAAGTGGTTGGCAACTGGACTGCTGGCAGAACCCACACTACAGAGGGTGTCTGAATACACGCACATCAAAACAGTGCCAGCCACAGTAATACAGGGGTAATTCCTGGTACACCCCCTTTTTGGTATCTATACCACATAGACTAACACAGAGGGTATCAGCCTATTGATGTCTGCAAATGACTATGAACTAGGAGCAATGGTCGACTCATTGTGTGCTGTGTTCAACATACAGAAGGGCCTTAGTTTGTCAGATGTGTGGTGTGTGATGTATGGCCACATTTTGACAGCTAAGTATTGCGTTGTCATCCCCTATGTTACAAACCCTGTACCCATAAACTACCAACTAGGCAGCGGTCAACATAATGGCAACTGTGTGTATGAGATGCAGTTGGACAGTACTTCACATTGATAGTTACGTCACCACAAAAGACAGGTAGCCGTATGTGGCACCCCTAATCATGACAGGGTGCCATACAGGAATATAGAGAAAACTGCTCAGCCATACTCAAGACCCATGTGGCCCGTAATAGATCACATATTTAATTTAAGGCTTATTGCCCATGTGTAGATGGCCTACACTGCCCTTCGCAATCCTTAGCTGCACTATGTAGCATGTAGCCTACCCTGAATAAAGCCATGTCCAACCCAGAGGTGTTGGACATGCTACACTTAGCACATCCTGATCCCAAATAAACACATACATCATAGACATCCACCTGTCTAGTACGAGGATCACAACATGCCTGACAGATCCCTGTCCCATACACTTAACATAGTCTTGCCATACTATGCATCCCTGTCCAGTGAAGCTGCACATCGCCCCTCTTTGTGACATGGTGTGATGACCGCATGCCAAACATATAAGTAACCATGTGTATCAGTTCTGCGGCATTGCTTGAACTGGCCACTGAATATTACCTGTCTGTTGCCTACAGCTAGATAAACAGCCTGCCTAGGCTCATAAATGGCTCAGGGCATATAGCCTACCACATCACTATGACCATACAAGCCATAGTTGATAACTAACCCTGCAAATACCATCAGGCTAGCTATTGTCCCATGTGTTACACATGCGCAGCACAGGCAATACATAGCAGGATGCTACACAGCTGTACAGTGCCATGTAGATGTATATGGCAAAACACATACATGCTTGCAATGCTGCAGGGTCACAGGTTATGTCCCTAATGGCTATATATGACTATATATGTGGCATATACACGGCATTAAGGCTGATTGCATTAATGTGAACACATCCAGGCATGTGCTGATAGGTAAAGACACCACTACAAGCAAACAGACATGACCACGTCAAGACAACATCCACATGGTGTATGAGCAATGTCATCACATGACACACACATATATGGCGATAACATCACATCACCAGTAGGTGTCAAATGTGTGTGACTTATACATGTCAGTGGTGTTAGTGTCATGTAGATCTACAAAGATGTATTTGTAAATGTAATAAATGTGATACACATATATGTTCAGCTGTACTGCTGTACTGCTCTGTGAGTTACTGTGACCTGTCTTCATTGTTATGTCTTCCAGGTATGCCCCGTACCTGACTGCTGCCATACAGCCGCTTGGAGGATGAGGTCCTCATCCCATACCTCCTCGACAACTACACCATGCTCTTCAGCCATATTCCACAGGATACACAGCAGTAGGATGCCCTGTGGGAAGAACTCTGCAGGAGGGTAAATGATGTTGGCGGTCACAATCGTACCTATCAGCAGGTGTGCCAACACTGCACTGACCAGATAAGATGGGCGAAACAGTGTGCAAATGCAATCGCCAGGGAACAAGGTGCAACAGGTGGGGGAGCACTCACCCAGCCCCCACTCACACACAGGAGCTACTGGCCAACCTGGGGACACCTGCAGACCTCCATCCACAGGAATTAGCCGGTATTGTGGAGGTGGGTGTCTCTCAACCACCGAGCCTGGAGTTGCCTGGTAAGTCACTACTGCACATAAAATACAACCATATATCACATAGTTGCATGTGTTACTGTACAATATGTAATGTAACATCATATGCAAGGCAAGTATGCACACATGCCACATGCCATAGTCTGCTACTCTATGTATGCACAGATGTGCTTACTCCATAGTGTAGTGTATTGTACTGGCTTATGTGCTAACACAGACATTGCACCCTGTAGCTACCACACAGGTGTGGATAATCTTACTGCTGTGACACCCCTGTTTAGGTACCTCTGGCATTTTGCAGTGACAGCAGCCTGTGTCAGGTGAGATTGTTATTTACCAGGCTTGATACTGCATGGAACATATTAATTGCATATTAATTGCATGGAGCATATTAATTGCATGCTATCTGCCATAACACATGTACACATAATGTATGATGGTCCTGGTAATGGACACTGGTCAGACCTGCAATGCATCACACTGTTTACCTATGTGAAACAATTGTAGACTATATGAAACACCTACACTTCAGATGTGTGGACAAAAGTGAATACAGTGGTGGAGGTGTGTTTCACTGTAGGGACAGGTACTACATATCAGCATTACACATGTTGGGAATACGAACAGTACTGCACAGAGAGCATATGTGTGCACACACATTAAATATGTTGGAGCTGGAGTATGCCCAGCCCACAGGATACACCCTTGTGGAGTATACCCTTGCTATGAATGTTACACACTGTCATGTTATATCAGACATGTCCATGACATGTAGTGGGCTGACTGCAACACTGTTCAACTATCCTGCAAAACAAGTCTCACATCCCATACATACCACCCTTTGTCTGCATAACCATGTCCTCAGTGGAGCATATGACATCTATGGGTGTATGTCATATGGGATAACACTGACATGTGAAAGAAGATGGCCATCACAACCATTGGACTGTACATGTGTACACATGGCCATGGAGGATGGCCAGAGACATGAAGCAAAGCACACAGTAGAAGTGATGTACATGTATGTACACCCTGTTGTACATTGGCTCGACACAATACAACTATGGCCTTTGTGTAATGGTGATACTGCAGATGTGAAACACTAAACATCATACAGGCCTGTGCACAGCTTGTGTAGGCATAACATGAAACCACCACATAACATGTCTTGAATATCTGGAGTGTGTCATGACATGGAAGCATTCACCTATACAGTATCCAAATACATACATGTGTTGCACAACATACACATACATCCACATCCAGCCACAGATACAGTAGATTCACCTTGCTGGAGTCAGACATTACTGTCATGCCTGCTCCTCATGTGTATGAGGTACACAGATGGCATGTGGGACATAGAGAACTTGTACGTTAGCCATGTGTGGGCATAGTTGGCAGGTATCAGTAATATGGTTGCAGATGTGCAGGGGTGTCATCCATATACCCTTCTGTGACCTGTGTCACACATTCCACATTAGGGTTTATTGTGTATACACCTCAGTGATGCGGGTCACATTCCACATTAGATATGTATTGTATGTGAACATAGTCATGGCTATTAACTGTGTCAGTCACTCGCACTGTATAGCAATTGTGAAGCCACATGACACACTGCAATGGCTATGCACATCAGCTCAATGTGCAGTATGTCCCTGCATATTTGTAGGGTGGACAGAACATTGCATCAGCTGAAGGCCCATGTTAGTATAACATGTACCTGCATTGGAACACCATTACCATACTGTAGATTGGAAAGGACACCATTGTGTTATACATGTATGCATGCCATTCAACATGTCAGCAGAAGACATGTCATACTACATGTGATTGGCAAGGTCATATGCCACACAGCAGGCTGGTGTACTGTAAAACTGTGCTGGTCTGTGGCACCATTTCAAAGTAGGGACAGCCATGTCAAACATGTGTGTACAGCCACATGCACAATGTCTACACTCAGCTCAGAGGTAGGTGGAATAATGTTGACCAGACATGTGCTGCTTTGGGGGAGATATGCAAGCTAGGGCTCAGGCAAACAGTATGCAGTCGACATACCCTACTGCTCATGTCCTCACACATAAGGGCGGTGGCCAGCACAAAGCATCAGTGGCAGATGTACAAAGGTCAGCGATGATCTGTTAACATGTGGTGTATGTTGCACACACCACGGCAGTGCAGTGCAATGGTAAAAATTGCATGCATTGTATTGCAGGTATGGGGCATAGGCTACTAACACAAAGGGTGCAATACAGGTATGTATGCTAACTACCACTATAATTATGTAAGGTGCATGCTGTCTGCTATACCACATGCATGTTGTTGTGTGTAACTCAGGGATGTATGATGACTACCACTATAATTGCCTAAGCTGAAACTATAATTGTCTAAGCTGAATGTCATCTGCTATATCACATGCAAGTAGCGTGTGACTTTGTGTGTCTGTGTGAGTGTGTGTGTGTGTGTGTGTGTGTGTGTGTGTGTGTGTGTCTGTGTGTGTGTGTGTGTGTGTCTGTATGTGTGTGTCTGTGTCTGTGTGTGTGTCTGTGTCTGTGTGTGTCTCTGTCTGTGTGTGTCTCTGTCTGTGTGTCTGTGTGTGTCTCTCTCTGGGTATCTGTGTGTGTCTCTGTGTATGTCTGTGTGTGTCTGTGTCTTGTATAACTTGTAATGTACAGTTCTTGTCTTACTCTCACAGGTGTTGATGTCGGTGCATTGCCCTCCTGTGGTCCACCTGATGTTAGTGTCACCACAGACTGTAGCAGTGATGATGATAGTATGATTGAGGCACAGGCATGGTTGTCAGGGGTTGAATATGTGCCATTGGTTGCCATTTCACCTGTCTCCCCCTCATCCTTGCACACAGTTCCCCTGCCTGCACATACCCCTTCACCACCGGCCATAGAAGAAGGACAGTTGGCGGGTGGTAGCAAGGAACAGGGAAGTGTGGTGACTATGGAAGGTGTGCCTGCATACCATGCTCCCAGTCAACAGACAAGTGATGTCTCACACAGGCATGTGCCCAGCGCTGCTCGTAGGAGGACCACTGGCCAACATGCTGCTGCGGGACCAAGCACATCAGCTGGTGTCACCAGACACATGTTTTGGGCTGTAATGGAGGCACAGGCACGTGCTGAATGGCACAACAGAGATGGTGTGAGGCTTCAGAGGGTTGCTGTCCGTTCATTAACCAACAACATCCAGGCACTTGCAAATGCTCACCATCATCTTGCAGATGTTTTGGATAGACAATTGGGTGACATGGCGGGAGTCCTTGACTGTGGCATGTCAATCCTCAAGCGTGGAATGTCTGTGCTGGAACATCTGGTGGGAGAGAGGCATCGAGCACGTGGATGTAGGCCATCTACATCACCTGTTGAAGGTCTATGTGAACATGCTACTGCACATGCCCTTCCCATAGTGGTGGTAGCAGCAGTAGTGCTGCTGGTACTGTGCAGTCCACACCAGGATGCAGCAGGCATGTGCACATGGTCCCGGATGGTCCCAAGAGGGATATGATTCCAGTGGACATGTGTCATCAGATGGTACCCAATCTGGACCTCTGCCTGGTAGTGCCCGTACAACCCCTGGTAGGCGCAGGTCACATGGCCGGACACACGTCAGCTGTGACACCTGCCTTGTACAGTCTGCAGCTGTCAGTATTACTCCTGTGTAGGCCATCCTCATGCCAGAGCTGTGTGCATGCATACACACACACTGGAAACAAATGTAGAGCACCTCAACACACACACGCATAACATCCACATGCGCCCAGTGATATCACAGGCCCTAACACACACGCATGATGTCATCCAATGGCACAGCCTAGGCCTCTGGCAAACATTATCATCCTGTGCATATGATGATGCCTGTGCCGCATCCCTGTTATCCACACCATCGGTGCAGGGACATGTTCATATGGTCTGATGCACAGATTGAACATACTAGGTAGACAATTGTAGATTAATATTGTTTAGTAATGTTGACAGGCAGCAGGCATAACATGTATTGCAGTTTTGGAATGCAATTTGTACATTTGACAGCATGTATCATGTGTAACAGCACTAACAGCATGTTGATCCTGATGATCTGCCTTACTCTTTCAGGTGTAGTTCCATGTGCCAAGGGATGTTGGTGTATGCGGGAGTCCCATATGTACATGTTGACTACCCACAGGTCAGTATGACAATACCTGCATGCACTTTGTAGCTTCCGAATCACAGTTATATTCTCCCATGTTTCAATTATGTTTACTGTTCTAATGATCCAAGTGCATGATAGCTGTGTAGTAAGCTACTGTGTTCAGAGCTGTCGCATCCATAGTGGGTGACATCACAGGTATAGTTTCCTGGATTGCGGTGTGGGTAATAATGTGGTATGCTGGATGACAAGGGTAAAGGCCGGTGGAAATAGTGGCATCTCATTGGGAAGCAGTAATACCCACTGCCATGACAGCATGCAAACACAGACACACCCACACACTCAGGGATTCCAGACACAGTAACACACACTATGACAACCACACACAGTTGCCAGTGTTCAGATGTCAACCCCTGCCTATGTGCATATCATCATTATAGTACTATGCAATTACAAGTCGTGCCACAGAGTTTACACATGTACAGGTAGTTGGAATGGCCTAAGATCGAGGACATCGACAGGGATACTAAAGTGCAGTGAGTGTATGTGGGGAGGGGGGTCCATCAGTAGGCTATGTAACAACAGGTCACACCTCAGGGCATACATGTTAACAGGCAGTTAGTATGCCCATCTACAAGTGATGTTATCAACAGGCATGCTACACTGCTTTAAGTGGATGGGTTAGGGTTAGAGGTGGATTAAGCATATATATATATATATATATATATATATATATATATATATATATATACATATATATATATATATATATATAGAGAGAGAGAGAGAGAGAGACACACACACACACACACACACACATACACAATCTGACACATATGCATACTCATAAAACTCAGCACAACACAATAAATTTGAGGTCACTGTACTAACAATATGCCAAAGTACCAAGACCTCATACTTTTTTCTTACATTTCCTACATCTCTACCTGCAGTTGACAGATTCTTATTGATGTATTTATTGGTTGCATCCATAATATTGTCCTTTTCCCACATACTCATGACTATATTTGCATACGTATTAGCTACCGATGTTCCCATAGCTACTCCTGACATTGGTTTATAGTATGTTTCCAAACATGAACACATTATGTTCTAATATTAGTTGTGATAGGTCACATATTAAATCTAGTTTTAGATGTTTCAGTTCAATATGAACGTCTATATTTCCTAATCGTCTCTATTCCTAAGTCATTGGGAATGCAAGTAAATAAGGAATTAACATCAAGTGTAACCAGGTAGCAAGTAGCGGTTAAATTATTTTCATTCCATTCAAATAATTCCTTTAGAAACTCTGTGCTATCCTTAATAATGGTAACAGATGTACTTAATACACATTTCAGTTCTGATTCTAAATATTTAGATATAGCTTCTGTTACCCAGCCCCTTGCTGCAACTATTGGGCACAATGGTGGTCTTAACATATCTTTGTGAATTTTTGGAACTCCATAAATAACTGGTTTCTCTCTATATAGATACCTGTACTGTTGCTCTGTAAGCAAGTTATTTTCGTATTGTTCCTCTAGTTTATTAGCAACTGTCTGTTGGATATATATGACATCAGTTCTTCTTATATGTGCATAGTCATTAGTGTTTAACATAGCTAGCATTGTATTTTCATAATAATCTTTATCAAGTACAACTATCCCCCCCTCCTTTGTCAGCTGGTTTTATAATAATTTGGTCATTCTGTTGTGAAGATTCTATAGCTCAATATTCCATTTCATTCAGGTTATAGAAGCATTTTTTTATGTTTCTCATGGAAAAGTGTATATATATAACCATTTTTTTCAAACATGTTAATAACTGGGTTTTTTGGGGGTAAAAAGCTGCTAATTCTATAATGCTTGCTACTGATAACATTAGATTCTTTCACTTGCATAGAGGGAAAAAAACAGATTTAAATGCAATTTACGTGTAAACAGTTTAAAATCTGTAAGCATTTTTGAAATATCCATACTAGCTGCAGGTACAAAAGTTGAGCCTCGGTTTAACACCGTTATTTCACTTTCAGTTAGCTGACATTGTGATATATTAAAAACAATGTTTTCATTATTAATACATGTATGAAAATGTTCTAACTAATCTGGTTGCTTCTCTTCCATTCTCGTTGACTGTACGAACGTTTGCGCTTTGGTGGTAGTGGAAACGGCTCTTCTCTGTGTAACAAAAAAGTAGAAGCATTCAAATTGAGTGGCATGGTTGTATCTACAGGCTCCAAAGCAGATACTCGATTAGCATCAACTGATGTATTCTCACCAGATGCTAATACCATATTCATTGCAGTCTGCATTGTGTTACAAGCATGCTCAGTTCCTTTCTCTCTTTCCTGCACTCTAATTGCAACGTCTCTTGCTTCACTCAGCGGATTTTGACTGGCTGATGCCTCTGGGTTCTTTTCGCGATCATTTTGGGTCTGCTTTCTCAGCCAAAAGAACACATTGCCTGCTTTAAAATCATTTAAATCACATTTTAGTTTAGGTTTCTTCTGCTGCACAAGCATGGCTTCAAATTTAACTGATTTATCTAGTGTTTCAGTTAACAAAGATGAAAATATGTCATTTTCACTTAGTTCAGAAAGTTCAGTATATAAAGTAATGATATCTTCCTTTAGCTGCTGCTCCTTTGTCTCAAAAAACTCATTCATAAGTTTCATATACTGCATAGAAAGATTCAAGTTCAATTTTTCTCATTGATGTAGTAGGTCCGTATATAAATTGCCATATGTTGGCATTTTCAATATACGAAGACCCACTTGGGAAAATATTGAGCTTAAGGTATGCATTAAATAACTTAAACTTTAATTAGTTTAACTAGATGATTATTCAATTAATGTATTAATTACTAAGTATAAAAACAGCTAGATGAAAAGTACAGATGCTATCACCTGAAGAAGCAGATGCATTCTGTGAAAGTACTCAGTACTTGTGTTATCCCTTGAAATAAAGAAAGTTCTTTTAGCTTGCATTTGGTCATCATTTTTGGACGTGTGTGTGCATGTGTGTGTGTGTGTGTGTGTGTGTGTGTGTGTGTGTGTGTGTGTGTGTGTGTGTGTGTGTGCGCGCATGTGTGTATGAGTGTGTATCTAGTAATAGAGTGATATATTATCCAGGACTATTTTCATAGCCTATACGAGTCATTTGGCAGGACAGGCTTCAGGTACCTCAGAAAAGTGGACCAGATAAAAAATACGAAAAATAATAAATGAAAGATGTACTTACTCAAAGAAAATAATTCAAGCTGCCAGAGGAGAAATTAAGGGGTGAGGTGCCAGGTTAAAGAAAACTGATTTAGAGATGGAATTGTCCTGTTTTTTCATACTAGTAATACAATTAATCTCAAAATGTATGCAAATTTGTGACCTTTTTTATGTCAATGTGAGAAAGGAAATGAAAGGAAACTACAACTGAAATTCAAAATGTAACTTCATGCTTCAGGAAACTAGCAAGTAATAAAATGCAAGTAAATTGCATTTCAAAATAAAAAAAATTAGCTCTCCAGAACTGAGAATAGATACAGGCATTAATATGCAACCATTTAAAAGAGGTATGTAAAATATTGATTAGTCTATTGTTTTGGTGGTTATTGGTCTTGAGTAACTTTTCCATTACATGTTGAAAAACTTATTTACTTAATTTTGCTGTAGGAAAGCAAACAACTAATATAAGTTGGTATAATGTTTTCTGTAGAAAGGAAATGAAGTAATCTCATTATCCCTCAACTTAATACGATCTTAAGAGTTGTCAAGCAACTAAGCTGTAAGGCTATTGTCACCATGCCAGTATTCACCCTTAGGCATTACCTCTCTTTTTAAGAAGTGACAGGCCAATCATATCAGGGATGAATTTATGAACACCCATCCAGTTGTCCAGCTCCTATTTAAATGCAGACAATGTGTTACACAGCTTAACTTGAAGAGGTTTATTTCAGAGAAGGGGTAAGTGCTTTGTGACAAATCTATCCTTCTTCCTTGTCTTATTTATTTGTTGGAGTACATTTAAATCTCTGTTCCTAGTGTTAGCCTTGCTGTTTGATTTATTGAGGTATAAGATTTGTTTGACTACTGGATCCCTCATAGCCCTATAAGCAAGGCATGGATTACCCCTAATGAGTCTATATGAAACTGAGTATAGGGTTAATGCCTCCAGTCCATTATGGATTTTATTTAAGCCCATGATCTGTTTTTTACAAACTTCTGAGGTCCTTCCAATTGCTCTATATGCTTAATAAGGTACATTCAAAAGGAAGCGTTGTACTCAATGATGGATCTAAACAGTGCAGAATACAAGGAGGTGAGCACTTCATTTGATGTAGAAGAAATACCTTTTGCTATGAACTGTGCAGTGTAAAAGGATTTCCTAACCACTGTTGCAAAGTGACATTCAAATTTCAGAGAGCTGTCAACCCAAGTACCTAGGACTCTCTTTCACAACCTTCTCATTTTGAAGTGGTGTGTTATCTATGCCATAAGCTGGAACTAGGGGATGCTTACCAAATTCTACAGTGTTGCACTTTTGTTATTCAGTTTGAGCCTATTTTTAGAATACTAGCTACTGACAAGTGTAAGCTTCTCTTGAACTGCCTGGTTTGTCAGAAGGTGACTTAATAGCTTCCAGCTTTTAATCCTCTGCAAACATTTTTTACCAGAGATGCTCATTTGGAAAATGGATATCTGAGAAGTTAATACAGACTAGAAGAGGTCCTAGCACAGACCACTGAGGGATTCCACTACTCACATGCATGTTCTCTGAGGAAGCACCCTGTACTCTGTATGGGATCTGTCCCTAAACAAGTTGGCCATCTACCTAACCACACACAGGTCAGTCTGGAGATCTTTCAACTTCTTTATTATATTTATATGTTGTATGGTATCGAATGCCTTTTCAGTGTCAGATTCATTTGTAGGGATCTGCTCTTGAGAAATCCAAACTACTGGGGTTGAGCATGATAGTTAATTAGGTAAGTTATGATGCATCACCTGGCTTTGCATATAAGTCTCATTAGGTTGATAGCACTATAGTTCACAGAGTTAGTAGAGGGGCCACCATTGTGGGATGGCATCACAAAAGCTATATGCCACTCCCAATGGATAAAGTCAGCTGCTAGACTCAGGCTGAACAGGTTGAGGAATGGGTCCACCAGTGCTTGTTTAGTGGTTTAATTAGGCAACTGGGTATGTTTTCAGGCCCCATAGAAGAGGTATTTTTCATTTTGGGGAGTACCTTCAATAAGTGTTTTTTCATGATGGTTGTTGGCTTGATTCCATCATGAATAACTAAGCTCAGAGTAGATGTCTCTGGGAAGAAGTTGGCAAGTAAATTGGCAATATCTCCTAGATAAGGGTATGTAGTACCATTATGAATAAGCTCTGAAGTTGGCCGTTATAAATGAATTAGGATTTGTAATTGTCTTTGACTTCTGCAGCTAGTCTGAATTTATGGGATGCTTTCATTTTTCTGATATTCTTTTGTAGTTTCTTAACTAGCTATTTGAAGTTCTCCTTAATTTGTTCTGCTTTATAGGTTTAGGAGTTATTTTATTTCATAGTTAATTGATGTTTCAGGACTACCATGCTGGTTTGCCTTCAAATCTGCCCATTCACTTTGATCTGTATGGGACTAACAATTTAAAACATTTGTCAGGTGTGAGTCGAACTTGTCCCCATAACTCATTACAGAATCAACATTAAGAGTAATACTGTTATACTCAAATTTAGAGACTTCATCACAGAGTAGCAGCATATTTCTGAATTCTGATATTTGTTTCTGATGGTTTTGGAGATTTTGATGGAGAATGTTAATAGTTTGTGGTCTGACTTGACTAGTGAAGGGAATACCTTGGGGATGGTACATACTGATGCTAAGTTAGCTATGATCACGTTAAGTATATTCTGTTCTTTGGTTCTGTCACTTATTCATCTTTAACATAAATAATAAGAGGCTGGGGTTTTCGTTTAGATGCTTTAATACATAGAGACACATCAGCATGGATAGCATCTTCAAATATGAGCAAACTAATTAATAGACAGAGCTTACATACATATATGTTGACATCTCAACAGCTAACCACAAAATTGGACATTCTCAGTATTTATACACTTGTGCAAGCCCTCGGATAGCTTGTTAAAGATACGCATGCACTCATTGATCTACAGGTTCATTGAGAATTTGGTCCAGGGCATTCTTGTTAATAAAATCAAACCAAACAAGTTTTGTGCATATCCTACATTGGTAGTATAGGTCCCCCAGTTAATAACTGGGTAATTAAAATCACCTTTAGTAACAATGTTTATACTTATGTGGGGTAATCAAGAATATTTGTCAGTGTTGTGTGATTTTTCTGGAGACATAGATGGGGTCCTGCAGCATGCTATGATAAAATAACTGCTCTTATTTAGCATGACATGGATCTCTATATACTCTGTTTGTGGGTATCTAGGTATCCCCCTTCTCTCTCTCTCAAGGTAATATGCTCGCTAACAAATATGGATGCTCAACCACAGTTTCCATCAGGTCTAAATCAGTGGTAAGCACAAAACCCAGGTACTGAGGAAGTACTCTCTGGCACTTAAACTAGGTTTCTGTAACAACACATACATGAATGTGCAATAATTGCAAGAAAGCCTCAATCTGTCAGTTTGTTGTTTAGACGTCTAGCATTAAGTTTTATGTACATATTTAGAAAAGCAGTAGACAATCTAGTGAAGAAGATTTGGGACAGACAGGAAGAAGGCAAGAGGAAATGAGGTCATTCGGTAAAGAGATGGATGAATCATGTGAGAAAAGACATGCAACAGGTGGGCATGACTCTTGAGGAAGGCAGGAGAGCAGCATTGGAAAGAGATAGATTGCAACTGTAGTTGACATGACACCCCAAACCTGTGTAGAAAATTGGAAAAGAATGGTTAATGATGATGATGATGATGATGATGATGATGATGACGATGACTTCTGGCATTAAGGAGAGCCACTTTGATATGATTCAGTGATTGATTTGTTTTGGAAGTTATGTTAGGAGGCCCATCAAATGGGCTGTGCCTAATAAAAGGCACAACGGATGCAGAAAAAACTTTTGCCAGTATGTGAAAGGCTTAGAATGAGACATGCAAAACTTCTACGTCAAAGCAAGTAGCATTAACAAGCATTTTATCCCATGCTGACATACAGTGGATCCCCATAAAATGCAGCTGGTGTTTAGCCAGTTTATAAGGACAATCATCTTTCTTTATAACTTGCATAATTTTTGGCATGGAAGGTTTTCACTGAATACTACAGTCTTTCATTTATGACATCCACAAGAGTTCTGTCATGTCTCTCTCCATAATCCTCAGGGTTTTGCATACCTCGTTATTTACCTCAACATGAGCAACTACAATGTCATGCCCATATTTGTCTGGTTTAAGAGTCATCAGGGCCCTTTTGTTATGCCACCAGTCTTGGTCCATGAGACAGCTTACTGTCATCTTGCTTTTGTACAGCCTCATGAGTACAGAATCCATGAACCTAAATATGGAATCACTAATAACTAGTACATATCTATTTGTATGGGTCCCGGTAACATTGTCAAATGATACATCTGTTTAATCTACACAATTTGATCAACTAAACACATGTGAGATCAACAATCCCCAGTTAATGGAATATAGTCTTTTCCTCGGGGATTGTGCAGTCTTGGGAGTTCAATATATAATTAGCAGGGGGTATGGGGTGGCAGGGGGGTCTTGCCCTGTGCAAAAAAAAAATGCTTTTTTTGTGTTTTTATTTTTTAAGTTTTGCATGCACCAAGATTAATTCTTGCTGCATTAGTAGTAGCATGTCGATGTGCATAATGTCGATCAATTTGTTTCAACATTATGTGTGTCAGCATAAATGGTATTCAGTTAATTTAAGCAGATCTATTTGTATATGAAGATTATTTTGGCATAATGGGATCTAGGATGTGCTGTTTTAAAGTGATTACCAGCTGTGTTGTCATAATCAGTGTTGGAGTACTTAGTATAGACCTGGTCTTGCACCTAGTAGTCCATTCTGGCTTTGGAAAGGATTTTTAAGTGCCTTAGCATATGATAATTTAGTGTGGGTGTCGCTCATCTAGTCAGGATAAAATAAATGTGTCTTTGTGGGTTCTTTTCAAGCAGCTTTATTATGTATAAACACATCAGGATTGAGGCTTAATAACCTGAACGTATATAAACTTGTAAACAAACTAGCTATTGCACTCATACATGCTCATTCTCTGACTGCATTCTCAGAATGGCAATGAAGCTAACACGTGCTTTTTATTTATATGCACGTTCAGGCTTTAAAGCACTTCTTAATGATACAACACACACACTATTCTACATCCTCCCTCTTTGAGAAATAAGTCATGCAGTATTGACAACATCAGTTGATATGCACTCAATACAAATAATTGTTTGTTATGCAATTATACAGAACTAGATACATATATACAATTATGTCCAGGTTGCTGTATATTTTACACTAGGTCTGGAAATATGACCAAATCATGTGACATAAAAATTAGAATGAGGTCTAGCAACTGGTACTGTCTCGGACGAATGTTCAACCTTAGGGACATCAGGAACATCATCAGGTATGGAAGTAGAAGTTAAGACATATTCTGCAACAGGAACATTGTCTGGATTGTTCTGAGATCTAGAGTCTGTATCACAGGAACAATGCTGCAATATCGATTCTGGTACAGGAAGAAGATGTCTGCAATTTCTCATGTACTCTACACCCTCAGATTCTATGAAGTAGGATCTTGGCTCAGTACATATACCTGTTACTTGACCAATCCGGTTGAAACCTTTCACCATTTGTATCCTCATTGTTTCTCCTTCTTTTAATGGGCAAAGAAAGCTGCTCAGATTATCATAGCTGGACTTCTGTAAAGAATGCTTTCTGAATAATTGGGCTCTAATTGTCCTGTTATTCTTAGTTTTAGGCCTCAACAAACTGGAACTAATAGGCAATGTTGTTCTGGTTTGCCTAGATTGAAGTCTGTGAGCAGGCGAGCCAAGTATATTGTCAGAGGGTATGTTTCTGAAATTAAGTAAGTTCAAAAAGGCATTATTATGCTTTGACCTCTCAAGTAATTGCTTTGCACTCTGTAGTGCATGTTCAGCTAGTCCGTTTGACTGTGGATATTCTGGACTCCTGGTAACATGTACATAGTCCAATTCTCTTGCAAATTTCTGAAACGACTGACTAATAAATTGAGTACCATTGTCAGAAATAACTTTGTGTGGACTACCAAAAACTGAGAAATGACATTACTACTTAGTGATAACAGCAGTGGACGTTGAATTAGGTTGTAAATTAATCTCAAACCAGTTTGAATAAGAGTCTACCAACACTAAATAATGCTGCTTGTTCCACTGAAATATATCAGTGGCCACTGTTGACCAAGGTAGTTCTGGAACTTGACATAGCTGAAGTGTTTTTTTTTGCAAATGTGGTTTAGTACTATTGCATACTGAACAAGAAGAAAGTACTTTGTCAATGTCTTTTACTAGAGAATGCCAAAATACTAGTTGTCTCACCCTTCTTTTAGTAGAATCTGAACCTGAGTGACTATGATGCAAAATCTGGTTATACTCATGTTGTAAGGAGGCAGGAACAACAATTTTAAGACCTTTGAAAATAAAACCATCTCCCATCAACATCTCATCTCTATAAGTAAAATAAGTTTGCACTTCAGGTGGTATACTAGATTGCTTTGATGGCCATCCAAATTTAATGTAGTGGTTGAGCTTTTGCAAAATCAGATCAGTCTTTGTATGATCTTTCAGCTCACCAAGTCTCGTGGTAGAAAAATTATGCACTTCCATGACTTCAAAGTCAAAATTCTCTGCATGAAGCTATTCCATTGTATTTCTGGGTGATCCAGATAAGGTATCAGCCAGATAAAGAAGTTTGCCTTTTGTATAGACCATTTTGAAGTTGCACTTTTCCAATTTGAGCATCATTCTTTGTAATCTCACTGGAGCTGAATGCATAGGGTTTTTTAAAATATTAACTAGAGGTTGGTGATCAGTTTCAATCTGAATAGCTCGATCATAGATATAATCATGAAACTTTGAACATGCAAATACTATTGCCAAAAGTTCTTTCTCAATTTGAGCATATTGCATTTCAGTTTGGGTAAGAGTTCTAGATGCATAGGCTACTGGTCTGGCCTCTTGAAGAATAATTGTACCAAAACCAAATTTTGAAGCATCACAGGAAAGAATGACTGATTTATTGACATCATAATATCTTAATGTAAGTGGGGTGGTGATTTTCTGCTTAAGGTCTTCAAATGCTTTCTGGTGCTGTTCCAACCAAGACCGTGTAACATTTTTGTGCATCAGCTCTCT
The DNA here is from genome assembly GCF_019279795.1 of Protopterus annectens. Classification (NCBI taxonomy): domain Eukaryota; kingdom Metazoa; phylum Chordata; order Ceratodontiformes; family Protopteridae; genus Protopterus; species Protopterus annectens. The sequence goes on from NC_056745.1 coordinate 858,288,978, forward strand.
CAAAGGTGCTGTTAACTCACTGATGTCTGGTATAAACTTGCCTAAATAGTTGACCATACCAAGAAACTGTTGTAGAGCTTGAACATTGTCTGGTGCTGGCATCTCAAGAATGGCTGCTTGCTTGGATGGGTCTGTTCTCAAGCCAGTGCTGGTAAATAAATGATCTACATATGTAACTTCTGGTAGTCTGAATTTGCACTTTAGAGGATTAAGCTTTAAGTTCACTTCACATGCTCTGTCTAGAACTTTAAGGTTTCTGTCATGCTCTGCTTCACCATTGCCTCCAACCAATAAATCATCTACTGTTATGGCACAAGGATAACCTGAAAAAATTTACTCCATTGCACGCTGAAAGACTTTGCTTGCAGAATGCATTCCAAATGGCATTCTGATGAATCTGTATCTACCAAATGGGTACTGAAAGTACTCAGTAATGAGGATTTGTGATCAAGCAACACTTGCCAAAATGAACTTTTTGTATCCAAGACAAGAAAAACAGTGGCATTTGGTATTAGGACTGCAACTTTCTTGACTGTATGCATTGGATGATGCGGTCTCTTTAATGCTATGTTCATATCTCTTGGGTCAACACATATTCTTATTTTGTCTGAGCTTTTCTTGTCGGCTGCTACCATGGACGACACCCATTCAGTTGGTTCTATAACTGGACATATTACACCTTGCTGTACCATTTTATCCAACTGAGCTTTGACTTTAACCTGCATAACTATCAAAACATTTTTTCTGGTCTGACCACTGGACTGACCTCTGGATCTAACCTCATAGAATACACAACTGGAAGTTTACCCAACTTGTCACTGAAAACATCAGATACTCTGAGAAAATGACTTCAGAAAAATTGGAACTAGGATATTTGCTTATATGATGAACTCCTTTGGTAAAAGAAAGCAGATTCATTCTCAAAGTGTCTCTGAGATCCAATAATGACTGCACAGGTCTTTGAACTACATAGAATAACAAGCTGTAACAGTTCCTAGCCACATAACATGAAAGCATTACTGAACCTTCGGCTTGAATTTCTCCACCTCCATAAGCAACACATTTCGTACCACTAGTCACATTGAGTTGTTCACCAGCTCTTACCTTAGCAAATGTGTCTGCTGATGTAACATTATTCTTTGAACCAGTGTCTACCTTGAGTTCGGTGGATTTACCATTGATTTGGACAGTACAAAACACTTCATTCTTTGCCAGTAAATTCACTGCATCAACCTTTTCACCAATTATGGATACACCATCTACATAGAAAGTAGAATTGCAGGTGTCTATATGATTAACTTGCTTTTTCAAGTTACCCTTCTTTATAACTGTGTGAAGTTTACTTGATTTGCAAAACTTTTGAAAATGGTTCCATTTTTTACACTTGTGGCATTGCTCACCAAATGCAAAACATTTCTCTGTCTTAGACACATGGTTGGCACCACAGTTGTGACAGTTAACAATAAAGCTGGATTTGGGTTGTGTTGAATCACCCTTATACTGCACCGAGTGTGCTCTTTTCTTAGAACTTGCTGGAAAACTACATGGTTTCCCAGGAGAACCTGCAGGGGCTTTAGCTGCCATGTACTTCGGCTTGCTTCTGCTAGCTATGCGTTGCATGCTGTCTACATTTGCTCTGGAGCCTGCTGAAACCATGCTCTTATCACTTGCAAGCATGCTTGTGTGTCTTTCTGTAACTTCATGGATTTGACAAATCTCAATAACTTTACTCAATGTTAAATCATTGTCATGAAGCAAAATCTTTCTCACAGCAGCACTATTAATGCTACACACAAGTCTGTCCTTAATTAACTCATCTTTCTCACAGCAGCAGTATTAATACTACACACAAGCCTGTCCTTTATTAACTCATCTTTTAAGTCACAAACCGACACATTTTAGCTTTGTTTCTCAGGTCAGTAATATAAGCTGCAAAAGTTTCCCCTGTTTTTTGATCTCTTGTGTAAAACAAATGCCTCTCTAATGTAATATTTGTCTGGGGGTTACACATTTCTCTGAATTTGCACTTCAAACACTCTGGGTCTTCCCTTAATTCAGCCTGTACAACAATATGACAATTTTCACCTTCTCCCTCATATACTGCTGGTGCATACACAAATGAATGCTCCCTTTCAATGGCCTCTGACCCAGCTAGGTTTAGCAAAATGAATGCCATGTTGCATGCATCTTTGTCATAATAAGCTGCTTGGATATAAATATCGTACTCTTGCTCAAATATTCTCCATTTCTCTGCAATATTTTGATCAAATACAAGTGGTGAGGGTTTTCGACATCCATCTACAATATTAACACATGCCAGTGAAGGTGTTTTGCGAGTATGCACAAACACACACACACATACATATGCCAGAAATTTATGCCACTATTTATAACTTTGCCCAATAGTACAACAAGCCTCTGGATAACTGAACTCTGCAAAATAAGTCTCTCTGGCACTGTGATACTCTTCAAATTACTGTACTGTAAGAAATCGCTTGTTATCGGTGTAACAAAAATTTCAAAGTAACTGCACTGTGCAAATAACTGGGCAGAAGAAGCTCAGAGTAAGAAACATTTCAAAGTAGCTGCACATTGTGAATAAACAGCACACAGCACACTGAAACTTCACCAAAATGGTGGTACTTTGCTAGATAATCCTTTACAGTGCCAGAAACACTCTGTAATGATGGCACTTTGCAAACAGACACACCCAGCACAAGAAACTTTTTGAAATGGTTGTATTTTGACTGTACTTCACAAAGTAGTTGCACTTTGAATGCAAATAAACTTTTTGGAATACATGCACAATAATAAGCACACACACTGTAAGCACTTTACACACTTTGAGATATTTCGAATAAGTATAGTTATGCCCTGAATACAATGTGAAATAGTAGTTATGCCAAAACACAATACTTTGCCAAAAAACATGCAGTTGCCTTGTTTATTTATGCTTAATGTGCCCTTTTTGCCCTTATTATATTCATTTTGCTCGTTTAATCTCTTTTCATGCCCATTCTACTTTTATTGTGCTTGTTTTACTCTAAATATGCTCATTTTGCTTTAAAATGCTTGTTTTGCAATTCCAAGGTAATTCCAAACCCCTTATGTGCTTTTCTAATAATCATTTTATTAAATATCTTAATTTTAAACATTTCATTTAATTAATAAACCTTTTGTGCCTCTCGCTTGTTTAATGATAAGGTTTGTGCCCTTGTAATGCTCCATTTCATCTTTTTTATAAAATAAACAGTTTGTACGTTTTCATTACCTTTTGTTCACTTCTGGCCCTTTTTCGTGCTCATTTCTCTTAGTTTGCTTTCACTGTTAACTCTGCACCTCGTAGTTTTGAAAAGCAGTCTCTGGAATCCTGGTTCTGACACCATGTCTCTTGTCTAGTCAAGATAAAATAGATGAGTCTTTGTGGGTTCTGTTGAAACAGCTTTATTAATTTATTATTTATTGATAACTTGAACTTATATAAACTTGTAAACAAACTAGGTATTCCACTCATACATGCACATTCTCTGGCTGCACTCTCAAAATGGCACTGAAGCTAGCATGTGCTTACTATTTATATCCACATTCAGTCCTTGAAATGCTTCTTTAAGATGCAACACACACACACACACACACACACACACACACACACACACACACACACACACACACACACACACACACACACACACCTTATTCTACAGCTGGTATGTCCAGAGAGTAGTGTAAGTGAGTAATGCTCTCAGAATGTGTTTGGTAGATTGTAGCATCTAATTTGGCTAGGCACTCGAATCTCTCACAAATAGGCAGTAACAAGTTAATAAAAGATCATTATCTGTGAGCACCAAGCAATTCTTACAATGTCTGAGTATTTCAAGTGCTAGCTGACAGACATACCTCAAGCAATCTGGACAAAGCCTAAATCAATGCAAGACAAAGGGCCAAAAATAGGGACAGATTTTAAAGACTACTGTTATTAACTTAAAGGTTGTTACAATAACAGGATTTGTGTTGGAATGCATTTTCTGTAGGATATGAAGTCAGAAACACAAATGTATGTCAATATTTAGGGAATGCAATCCTCAGCGATTTGCCAGAAAACCATAAATTTTATGAGTAACATGCCAAAAATATGAGGCACAAATCTGGACATTCTGTGAAAATCTTAACAGTTGAGAGGTATGCTGACAGACCTTCTATTTTTGACCAATGGCGCAATGTCTGACAAGAAAGATTAAGAAAATATTTTTATGCTCCTAAATTAAAACATTGGATCAACAAAAAATAGAGTATACTTAAATGAATTTAGGTTTGAGGGCTTAGTTAACAGTGCATAGTCAATATTCTACTCTAACTTGCCTCTAAGATCAGTTTGGTGGATGTTAATGGTGAATGTAAGAAGCAGAAATAGCATTTCAGCTCCTAGTTAAGCTATTGAATTCATTTGAGGTAAAATAGTAAATGTTGATAAAATTAGGTTCAAGAGCCAAACTTGGTATGCAGTAAATAATTTGGCCCGGACAGTCTATGAGATTGGCTTAGAAGTGCAATGATATACCTCTACTTTTCTCAGTGATTTGTACAGCTTCATCTAGAAGGTGGCATTAACTAAGCTTATTAAGAGGGAATTTGAAACTGAAAGTGCCTGATCCTGTTGTGCTACTCGATGCTGCACAACACTGTGTTTCTGAACAGAAATGAGGAACTGGAATGTATAAATGCCTAAGACTGGTCTTAGGTCATAGTTTTGTCTTAGTTTCTCCTCTGGGAGACCTTGGTGCATTCATGTAAGTGCTGTAAATGTCTGCACTTGCCTGTTTAATTTTATCTTTGAGTAGTTACATCTTGTGATTCTTTAGTAAAAAACAGCTTTGATATTTAGTTACATCTTGTAATACTTTAGTAAGAAACAGTTAGGATATTTAGTTAGCTGTAGATTAGATTCTTCTTTACACACTCTGTCTCTGTATTGACTGTTGTGATATTTTTATGCACTTTCTCATTCTTCTGCTTATTTAATATACAACTGAACTGTTTCTTTTAGCACTTATGCAAAGTTTACTTATTCTCTATAAGTTCCTGGGGATATTGTGATTTTTATTATTTATAACTTTATTATTGTTATTTATTATTCTAAAAGGAATATTGAGCACTGTTGGGTACAGACTGTGGAATCCATCTTAAATAACTAGATCACTTGAGTCTAGTGTGTTTGTGTCTCTAGCCCTATCTAGCAAGAATAGTGGCAGGACTACCTTCAAAGAAGAAAGCTGTGGGGAATTGTTGAATTCTGGCAGCCTTCCAAAGTGTGTGTGTATATGTGTATGTGTGTGTAAATAACAATTGAAAAGCAGTTACCTTGGATAAGGGGAACTGGAAGACGGTGTGGTTCACTGACAGAGTGAAGAGTATATAGCCCATGTGTTAAAGATTCAGCAATGTAAGTGGGCTGTGTGTGGACTATTCCTGATATGGATGCTGACAGCCCCTACCCAGGACAGGACTGCATATTCCCTTTATGCTTTTAGGGCATGTTGTATTTTATAAATTGACTATATTATCAGACTTATGTGCACTTTCTTTCTTTTACTTTAACCTGCTGGACACCAGTGGTGAGACTCAAGAGACCATCCCTTTGCTACCAGATAGGTTCATCGTTCACAACTGGTTGGCAGTGCTGGGATTCAACCCTCATCTATGGCACCTAACCTTGGCAAGGGAATTTAACAATAAGACAATCCGAACAGATAGGTTCACTTTACTGCAGCCATAATTTTAGCAACATTCCCTCTGTTAAAGAAAGATTTCTTCACTATCATTGGACTTTTCATGCTCAATCCATGTATACTGCCTGTATCCACCTAAGTATATGTGTATGTTTGTAGATGGAATCAAAATCAGCCCAGTTGTTCAAGACATATAGTCATTTGTGTTCAAAGCAGACACTTCACATATTGTTCTTTGAAGCTCATGTAAGACTTAATATGTGGGATATATGCAAACCACTAAATCTTCATATAAAAACTAAAATATCCATGCATAGAAACACAAATAGCACCAGCTGCCCCAAACACACCTAGACACTGACCAAACTGTACCAATTATCAGTGTGAAAAAGTAAAAACACATGAACCAAAAACACTGTGCTGATTTTTGGTATTTTCCCCATGACCCTGAAAAATGTTATTTACAAATATTTATATTAAAGTCTTCAGCTGAAAACCTTTCTAAAAGAGTGTGGGTATAGAGTATAGGTAGAGCTAGTTCTCTAGACCAAAGCAATGGTACACATTTCATTATTACTAAAGATCTACTGATTGCAAGTTTTGGGAACATATCTGAGAAATCTCCCGTTATGCAACCGCCCACATATACACACACACACACACACACACACACACACACACACACACACACACACACACACATATTTCTATATATATATATATATATATATATATATATATATATATATATATATATATATATACATACAGAAATAGAAAAATGAAAAATGACTATTGCCAAAAAGTACCACAGGGTCTGGGATTTAAGAACAGCACAACAGCTAATTGGAAAGATCTCTGTCTTACCACTCCAGAGTCTGAGATTCAGTCCTGATTTCTAGTCATTGTCTGCGTGAAGTTTGCATGTTTTCTCTATGTCTTGGTGGGTGTTCTCCAAGTAGTAATTTTTTTGGTTCTATATTACAAGATTGTAGCTTTACTTAATCGAATAAGTAAAGATCGAACTTGTAATATCGAAACTGTAAATTGTTGAAGAGCTGATTTAACCCAGGGAAACACTTCCCTTGGCCTTTATGTGGAGTATGCCCATTTCTCCAATTTGGAGTGATCTCAGAGTTGGTATATTTAGGTGGGGGCTGGGGTGAAGCCCCCACTTGATTTTGAATGTAAATTTTTTTTTTTTTTTATTCGGCCAAGGGAAGTATTTCCCTTGGTTGAATCAGCTGTTTGACAATTTTAGCTGTCAATATTATAAGCTCGAGCTTTAGTTATTCGATGAACTAAAGCTTTGATGTTGTAATATAGACGCAATTGTTTACTGTATTTCAAAAAATATGTTACTGGATTGGCTACACTAAAATACATGCATATTTGTATGTTGAATATGTTAAATTTACTGAAAGCCTTATTGTACTAAGTTAGGGATGGAAAGACCAATCACTTACTTGGTTAACAAATGATAAAAAATACACATACATACATACATAAAAATAAATAATTCAGTCACAGGGTATCTCACTTGACACTTGAGAAGTGCAGGTAAGAAGACCCTCAAATATTTGAGTATGAAAATCTTTCATCCCCTTCCAAAAGACAGATAGTGCTGCTAATTGGCATCCTCTTGCTTCATGGTCCTCATGCTGTTGTTCTTCTCCGCCCACTTCATATTTCAGCAGGATCAGTGCTTTCCATAACTGGTTCATATTTTTCCTCTTGGGACAGTTTCTGTGAGTAAGTTTCTCATATCAATTTCTGCAACAAATCTGACAAGGATATCAAGGTCTTAAATAACATCAATAGTTTTTAGAATTGTTGGGAAGCCAGGTTCTGCAGGTCCAGAGTTGTTACTTGACCTACCTCAATTGAGGAGTTCAGCGACTTACATTATTATTACTATTATTCCTATTTATTGTTATTTGACATTTGTTAACCGGGTTTGTCCAACTGAGCTAGAAGCCTATTTTCAGTTGAGACCCGAGAAGAAAAGTTCCAATATATTACATAATATAAATTCATATTAACATAGAACAATATATTGTTAAGTCATACATAATAGTAAAAGTGAAAAGTACAACAAGGACTATTCATAACAAAAAAGTTGAGTACAAAAATACAGTTACAAAATTCCAAATAGTATGATGTCATATTAATAGAAAGTGGCAACTTACAATGTGCACAGTATATATTTACAGATGAGTCAAGGAAAGTACAAGACAGAGGCAGAAAGGAGTCAATGAACTCTAAAAGTTTCAGTAACAACTAAGAAATAGAATTCAATACATACATAATTACATTGTTATTAGATGCATTGGATACACAGAAGTGACATTGCTTGTTTAGAAAAGCTACATATAAAGGAAGGTTACATGACCAACTAACCATGAAAGTTGTTAGGGAGGGCAAGAAGTGAGTTGAATAAAGAGAGGTAAGGTCAGAAAGATGGGACGATTCAAGTGGGTTCCTGGCAAGGCCAGATCCATGAGCTTAAGAGAAAAAGTTTTAGTTGCTTTTTGAATTGAGTTGCATTCAAGATGTTTCTAATGGAGTTAGGAAATTTGTTCCAGGCTAGAGACACATTGTAGTTGTAGAGTAGTTTACCTATATTTTTGCTTGGTTTATGTATGTTCAGGAGTTGTTGGACAGAGCTGCCGAGAGCTTTGGTGGGAGTGTAGAGGGAAACTAATGTAGAGAGGGAGGGGCAAGCAGTATGTTTGTTTAGGATGGAGTGTGAGATTTGTAGCTGTGCTGGAAGAAGTTGGTGGGGGATTTCTGGCCATTGCAGTTTTTTTAATACAATGCAATGGTGAGATCTATAAGTTTGGTTTGTTGCAAATCTGGCGATTTTATTATATGTTTGCTCTTGTTGTGAGATTAATTTGAATTGTAGGTTTGTAAGGATGGGAGCAGCATAGAGTAGGCCTGGCAGCAGTAATGCCCTAGCTAGGGATAGTTTGGCTTCAGGAGTAAGGAATTTTTGTTTTCATGCAGTAATCTTAATTTTTCATGTGCCTTTTTAATACACTGATGAATATGTTGATCAAATTTTAGCTGGTCATCTATTATGGTGCCGAGGAGTTTTGTATGAGGGTCTGCTTTGATGATAGTGTTACCTACTGAAGATAAGACAAAGGAAGATTTATGGTCTGAGAGTGATCTTGGTAGGAAGAGTAAGAGTTTATTTTTTTTAGGGTTTAGGAAAAGTCAGTTTTCATTAAGCCATTTTGCAATGGTGTTAAATGTGTTTTGTGTGAGTGAATGGAGATGAGACATGTTATCAGAGGAGGTAATGAGGGTCGAGTCATCTGCATATTAGATAAGAGTAGAGTGGCTGCAGGCAGAGTGGAGGTTGTTGGTAAATATATTGAATAAAACAGGGCCTAGGATTGAGCCCTGGGGACTCCAGTATTTACAGCAAGAAGGGGGAGCAAGAAGTGAGTCATCAGACAAATTGTAGTCTATTAGTAAGGTAGCTGGAGAACCACTGCAAGGTGGTAGGAGAGAGGTTAAGATCAGTAGGTTTTGTTAGTAGTTTAGAGTGAGACACTGTATCAAATGCTTTGGATAGGTCAAGGAAGAGACAGAGCACAAGTTGGTTATTATCTCTGGCCTCAGCAACTGTATGAGTAAAAGATAAGAGGGCTGTAGCAGTGCTGTGGTTTGGCTGGAAATTGTGTTGAGTATGGGTTAAAAGGCTTTCCTGTATTAGGTATTTAAGCAGTTGAGAGTGGATACATATTTCTAGAATTTTAGAAAGTGGTGATAGGATGGCTATAGGTCTAAAGTTAGAGGGATCTGTGGAGTTACCTCATTTGTGCAGTGGTACAGTATAGAAAGATTTCCAGATGTTTGGAAGTATGCTTTCTTGAATTGATCTATTTATTAGTATTGAGATAGGGAATGCTATGGAATCAGCAGCAAGCTTAGTTTATCAGCAGATGGGGAACAAGGTTTAAGTTTACAAAGAGGAGATTTGATGTAGGAGGTGGGGACAGGTTTAAGAGAGAAAGTTTTTTTTTTAATATGAATAGGAGAAGGGGAAGAGTTAGGGGGACTGGAGTTATGGTCAGAGTTAGGTAGTTAGTTTGCAGATGGTGTCTATGAAGTAGTTATTAAACAGAGTGGCAGTCTCTAGTGGTGAGTTATTAGGGAAGGGATTTGGGGTTGAGTGGTTGCCAGGATGTAGGATATTATTGATAGAGGACCAGAATTTTTGGGGGCTGGAGAGGTGATTAGATTGTGCTGTATTATAAAAGTTTTTCTTGTCTTGGTAAATGCAATTGTTTAGTAAGGTTTCTGATTTCCTTGTAGCTTTGTTGTAGGTTAGGAGAGTTGGTTTTCTGCCAGGTTTTCCAGATACTATCCCTTTTTTGCATAAGGGAGCATGTTTCTTTTGTTAACCAAGATGAATGGATGTTTTTTATCCTAATTTTTCTTTGGGGAACAAGTGAGTCTAAGATGTCAAAGAAAATCTGGTTAAATTTTTCCACAGCTTCACTAAGGGGAGGGTAGTGAAGGAAGGACCAGGTAAAGGATGCTAGTTTAGAGTTAAATGAATCAGTTGCAAATGAGGATAATTTAGCAGTTTATGTATACGTGGGATATAGGTATTGTGATAGAGTGTCTTTGGATGTAAATGAGTAGGCGGTCTCTAAGGGAGTCTGGTATGGTGTGGGGGTTGTGGTAAAGACTAGGGTCTGTAGTAAATATCCAATCAAGGATAGAGCTGGTACCAGAATTTGATTATTACAAGTGGGGGATGTGACGAGTTGTTTGAAATCATGTAGGTTAATACATATATTAGGGGAGTCAGACAAGTTTTGACCAGTCTATTTTAACATCTCCCAGAATGATAGCTTCATAGGAAATGTTGTCAAGTCAGCCATGACAGTATATTTTCAAGGACATGAATGTTGTTTCCTGGTGGGATGTACATTGAGGCTACAGCAAACTTATTGTGGGAGTTCAGGTGACAATTTAGCACAATTAGTTCAGCAGGGTGAAAGCTTGGTAATGGTGTTCGTAAGGAGGAGAGATTAAGTAGCTCAGAATAGAGAATTGCAACACCACCGCTTTTTTTGTCTCTCTATCTAATCAAAATATGTTATAAACCGGGGGAGTAAAGTTTCATTACTAGCTATGTGAGGTTTTAACCAAGTTTTGGTTAGAGTTAGAATATGAGGTACATGTTGGTAATTCTGACACTGACAATGTAAGCAGTGTCATTATATATTAAAGGGAAGTTGCCTAGTTCCTAAAGGGGTATGGTTTGAGATTAAGTTACAAAAGGGCAACTGTAATATCAAGGGCACAGTCTACATAGTAATATGTGAGGAGTGTGGACATTACTATGTAGGAAAAACAGAAAGACAACTAAAAAAAGAGAATTTATGAACACACGTATGCTATACAAAAAGCAAACACTAATAATGCTTTGTTTAGACACAGTATTGAATGTCATAATTTTACTAGTTTTAAATTTGGTATATTAGAAGTAGTCCCAAAAGATGCTAGAGGTAGATAGTGGAAATTAATGTTAGAGTTGAAGGAACTACAGTGGCAGATTAAGTTGAACGTGATAAGTTCCCCAGGGATAAATGAGAATATGTCACTACTCCCTATTTTAAAGAGGAGAGCTTTAATAATATAAATAATACAATTAAAATATTGAAAATTATGCCTAGTAGTAAAGGTAGAGGGCATTGGTGAACTTTGCCCTGACTATTAAAATATGGTCTTTACACAAGTGGGCAATTTGTATAGTTTTAACTAAACAGAGGTAGTAAAATGTCAGTATTTTTTGAACAATGTGCTTTTTATATTAATGCGTTTGTCATCCCATGATACAAGTGCAATATTGTTTTAATATTTTGATAATTTAATGGACTATAGCATTTAAGTATGTTTTTAAATATGTGGACACCTTAACTGTTAATTATTTAATTAATTTAATGATGAGTATGCTATAAATGACGGTGTTTGAAGTAAATGGTTGTTCTGATGAAGTCCCACAACAAGTATGTACAGGGATGAAACTGCTTGACATTTTTAAAGTGATCTGGCAATAAAGAGTTTTGGATTATTCTACTTTACGAGTGAATTTAAGAAGTGGTGTAGAGGTCATTCGAGTGGTTTCTGTACTGCTATTTGTCTCGTTTAACTACCCGACTAGCTGTTTTTTGTCTAATTCTGACACTGGAGCATAGAAACTGCTTACGACACTTTGGTGTCTCTGCCATGGTATAGTGGCAGTCTTCAGCAACCAGGTTAAAACAAATAGTCGTGTATAGCATATCTAATCAAGATTTAATGTATGAAGTACAACTATAAAACAGTCTCGTTTTATATTTTAAAAGAATATACTGTTATATGGTTGTCTCACCAGCAGGTGGCAGATGACACCTATTATGCTTCTGCTCATTTATGACTGACAGCATTTGATTGAAATATTGAAATGAAAGTGCAGCCAGCATGTGACAAACTGGATAGCGACAGAGAGAGTGGTAGTTTAACAGCACTCATCAGAGTCACTTAGATCCTGAAAAAACTGGAAATGCAATTCCCTAGAAGTAAATTAGGAAATTTCTTTGAAAATCAGACATCTAAAGTACTGAATTCTCTTTATTATATAGCAGTACTTTGCTGATCAAAACAATAACGCAATATAAAAAAATAATTTAATTGAGAAGAGTACTACATTTGAATGTTATACAATATATAAAAAAGTGCTAAACTAACTGCAATAAACATTTTCTTTTTGTTGATAAAAATTAACTTTTTTGCTTATCGCAAAATGCCAAAAGTAACATTCTATTCAAGATGCTTCTTGCCAACATTACTTTATTACTTTTTTCTAACTACTGTGCCAGTGTAAGTGAAGCTGAAATATTATTATCAATTATTTTTTTGTCATATGTCTGCTGATACTCCAGCCTCCTGTGACTATGGCAATGTTTCCCTGTGAGTGATCATTATCCAGGCAGCCATTTCTGGTCTTCTTATCCCTACCCTCTCCTATGGTATCTGTAATACAAGCTTGCAGATGCAAGGCCTGCTTTGCCCTCTCCTATGATAATGCACATTCCCTCACTACTCCAGGACTGCTATCATGCAGATGCAGCTTGCAGAAACAAGACTATGGCCTTGGGACATACAGTGTTCACCTCTATGTCCAAAAGGAGCTGAAGTCATAACAGGTTAGGCTGCCTCCTTTCCTCCAGGATGAGTGAGATAGCAAATGGCACTTATCCACCCTTGCTTGTTGGCTTTTTTGAACCAAGGTCAACTGTTTATCCAGGGTCATCTGGGTGACGTTGTGGCTTTATCCTTCTGTGTTACATAGCTAGCAAAGCTGAGATATTTTGCATCACACATTATCTCTCTGTGTCTCATCTGTGTGCTTATCTGTCTATTGATCTTTGCACATAAGCCTCTATATCTGCCTGGTGACTGACTTGCTGATAGTCTTGTCATATGACTGTGGAACCAAATGGAATATGAATAGCAATATATGTAACTGTATTGTAGCACATTAAGCGCAAACTGCCCTAGAAGTTACAGAAGCTGGATCTGGCATTAGATGGCATAGCAAGTTCAGAATGCACTATGTCTAGCCTCATTAATATTTCATAGTATATCTATTTAAAGTGGTAGGCATGGCAAGATCCTACCTGAGGACAATTCTAAAAGCATTGTTTGGCAGAACTGATGACTGACAATCTAATTTTTAAGGAAGTAAGGTTTATTTTAATTACAATGTTTAAATGGAGTAAAATGATTTGTGATGCAGCCTGGCAAGCTGCATTCCTAGGAGTGTGTCTCAGACTTGAAGTGATGCACTTTTCTTGCCACTGTGACTCGCACTAATGGCCTGACACACATATATTGTGACTGTAACCATTTAAAAAAGGCAAAAGGTCATCTAAAGAAGTCTTCTGTTCAGGCATCATATTCATTATCGGAACAAAACTAAAAAAGTAGCGGTAGTCTTGTGACATAGAGGGATAAAAGCCTTACTGTGCATGAGATGACCTATGATTGATTCATTGTATAGGTGCTGGAGGGGCAGCAGTGGGAAGATGGGAGGGAATGAATGGCTTACATCAGCTCACCCATCATGGGAGGGAAGGATGGCACCTAGGCTTGTGGCAATTAATCAGCATTATGAACCAGGCAGGACTCATGCTACAGTGTATCTCTTAGTCAGGAGATTGCAAATGTGGAAGAGTGCATGCACCTACTAAAAACAATGATTGCAGATCCTGTAAGGCTGCCATGGTGTGCCAGAAATTAGGACACACTTACTGGCAGCAATATGTCTTTGCACTCGATCTCCTCACCAACCTTGGACATAGGTCAGGTAGAGCCCAGGGAGGCTAAGGTGGATGTGGTAGACCTGTCAAATGAGCAGAAGGAATGGTGTCAGCTGAAGAGAGGGGAAAAAAGGTTAAAAGAGTGGAAAATGAAATGCCATACTATAGATGATGGTATGCATGTATGGCCTGTATAGAGCTTTATCTTCCAAAACAGTGCAGTTACACTTGTCACGAAAGGAGATATTGGCAGCCCAGCTATCTGGAACTTTGTAAATAATTATATGTCATTTGTGAATATCAGCATGATTAATATGCTTGTGTTACAAATGTATTAGAACTGTATGTCATGTAAGATGGTTTGTATAGACGTGTGTTAAAGAGATATTTTGTAAAGTACTGAGTAGAAATGTGTATACACTATTGTAACTGTTTAAATGTATATATTTTAACAGGGGAACTGGAACACAGGAGATTATTTTGTAAAACTTCAGAAGTTGTTGTTATTGTTGTTTGTCTTTTGGCTTTTCCTGGTTATGGGTCACCACAGTGAAACTCCGGTCCGCTAATGATTGGCAGTAGATTTTCACAAACGCCGAGGTGCCAGCTCAACTTCCAACCTTCAGCGAAGGCACACCCATTTACGCATGTCTTTCTAATGCCACCCAACTGCAGGGAGGACATGCAGAATCCATACAGAAGGCACTCCCCACACTCCAGCCAAGAATCGAATGGGAAAACCTCTTGCTGTGAGGCAACAACACTACCGCTGCACCACCACGGCATGTTATTTTGCAAAACTTCAGAAGAATAGTTGAAATTAAGTTACTTTATGGCTGGGCCATAAACAAAAGATGTTATCTTTCAGTTTCAGTGCAGTAACAGACACAATGTCTACACTAGAAGTTTTTGTATTGTCTTGGAAGTGTTTTTTGTTTTATGACTTCCAGGATCTGCCTTAGATCTAAGAGAAGTCCTTGGTTATGTATTTTCACAGGTAGATGCTAAATGCTACCAGTTGTATCCGTGGCGGTTTTCACCTGGGATAAAGTCAGAGGACAAGAAGGGATGTCATGCTACATGCTACCCCAGCAGTAATATTTGAAATATTAATTTAAGAAGTCTTTGAAAGAGAGATAGCATTCTGTATTTTGTCTTTGACTTGACAAGAACATCCACTGATCATATCTCCTTGTTGTTCTGTAAGTAAGTTAACTAGGGTACAGTAATTTCTCTTAGATACAGTCAGGAATATTGTGAAATATAGTTTAGATGTTTTCTTTATTTATTTGAGACTGTCCTGCAATGTTGTTTAAATATTTCCTGTGATTTCAAACTCTGATGTAACGGTGATTACATACTGAGTATTTCTTGTTCTTTTATTATTTATTATTGAATATATTTAAATCTTTCATTGTGGCTGATATTTGTGAAACATATTTAAGTTCTGAGAGTACTTGCATATTTATTTGGTGACACTGTGGGCCTCTCCTAATAGCCTTGCCCTTGGTCAAACTACTAAGTGTATTGATAGTAACATTACACAGTAAGATTGGACACCCTTTGTTAAGGACCTTAAAGTAGCTGATAAGGATGTGGCTGGTGGCAGTGATAACTACCTTATAATCTGGGCAGAAGGGGACATAGCTAGTAAACCTGTGCCAACCTTTCCCATGTGCGTGTGTGTGTGTGTGTGTGTGTGTGTGTGTGTGTGTGTGTGTGTGTGTGTGTGTGTATATATAAATCAAACCTCAAAGTGTGTGAGTGTCAGCTACTTGGGCAGGGATACAAAGCACTGGTTGGATAGAGAGGGTGCTAGAGATCTTGGCTTGGCCACTCAGCTGGGATCTCAGTTCTATAGCTGTGCCAGTGGGGAGTCTTATTGGGGATCTGGAGAAAGAGGGAGAAACCAGACCTGGACTGACTGTGGTCTCTGTGTGCTCTTAATGGAACTTGCACTTGATGCATAGACCTGCATCTGGAAATACTGTGTGTGTACTGGTCATTCATCCCAATGTACGTCCCCACTAGTGCTAATGGTGAGGATTGAGCATCCTTGATTACTGGGCCAGTGGTGGGGCATCATAACACTTATGGCTGAGCAGCGCTGCAATCACATTTCATTGATCCCTATTGATCAGATGAGCCAAAGATGCCCTAGACATGGCAGGTAATGGAGTGAAAACTGGCCCCAAAATATTAACTTACACCTTGTCTCTGTGCATGGTCTGTCATACAGTAGAGTGAGCAAAGTGCTACTAGTGCATGGACATAATGGAAAACTTTTTATTAATAACAAACTAATGTTTGTCCTTTCCAATCCAGACTACAGAATTACCCTCTCATGCATCATTAGGTATTTTACAAAATCGACCCATAGTCACTATATAAACAGAAAAATCTAGACATTCATATATTTCAGAACTCATATGCACTAAATCCCCTCTCAGTGATATTGCACAATCTCATTTGCTGTATTGACAAAGGCATTTCAGCTTTCTTATTGTTCATGACAAATTTTACCACTTTTCAGTTTATAATACCGACTTCATCTTGTCTTTCACTAAAGATAACTGGCTTGTGTCAGCCTCTAAGAAAAATCCAAAATACTCTCTGTCATGTAGCAAAAGTTTCAAATCTCCATCCCAGCCCCATATGCATAGCTTCCAGTCCTGTAAATGGAAAAGTGACTCAAGACTGTTGCATGATATGCCACAGCTCTCATATGACCCAGATTTTGCCAAATTTGTCTGAATCTTCATAATAATTATGAGCTTTCCCGCATGAGATGTTTTGATTGTCAGGTAAATAATTAAGGGCTATAGTACGTTCATAATGTCAGGCTTTAGTTTTATGCTTCTTATTCTTCAGAAAATAAATGCTGTTGCAAAAACTGTGCTCTGTTTACTTTTAGTGGTGCATTATATTAATATTTAAAATGGTTCCTGACTTTGGGTCCTTTGTCACCCATTATTTTTGGCTTTGACCCTGAATCATGAGCCAAGAAGTTGAGAGCTATGACGGTATGCCTTTATAAAGCATTTTCATTGAGGCATATCTCATATCTTCCATGATATCTGACCAACTTAAAAAGTTGCAGAAATGTAACATGTCAAGTGCACAATGCTACTAATCCTACAAATAATATTATCTGATTGTATAAATATTTAATAAAATGTCCTCACTTAAGCAGCTTGTATGTGTTGCATATTTGCAGTTATTGTAATGGCCACATTGCTAAGATGTCTTAAATTTCTGAAGGAATTATACAGGCAACCACCATAGGCATTGCCAGAATAATAAAGAATACAGGCAGAATCACAATTGTTAATGCCAAATTTGTATTCAGAAGTGCTGTTGGCACAGTACAAGACTAGCAGCCTGCCCTATAACCAAGGAGCATCATCCACAGTTTATTCTATGGGCTGGTGAAATCCTCTGAGTTCAATGCAATATTTATGGCTAAACAAGTAATATGCAAATATGCACCAGTCTGCAGTGAATACCTCAGTGAAAGACAGTCATAACCAGTGAAATCAGCATAACCACAATCAGACAAACACATATTCCAGGAAACCTCATTCAAAAAGTAATATATGCATGTGCATTATCAATGTACATCTGTGGAAGGTATACAAGCCCAATGGAACTTTCAGAAATATGTGAGAAGTACTAAATGAAAACAAATGTGCATCACCCATTAAGTCTGAAAAGTGGCAAATATCCGCAAACATTTATGGATACTGTCATAATATGTAGTAAGACATATATATATATATATATATATATATATATATATATAAATACTGCTATCACAATTTGCAGAATCTGATGTAATCTGCAAAATTTCTAATAAAAGATATAATTAAATAAAGTGAAGTGAAGGGCAATCCCAGCCACTTTGCCATGGCTAATAGCAGCTGACAATGGGTGTGTGGGGAACACAAGTAATGCACACACACAGGGAAATAGGGTAATAAAAAAGCAGATGTGTATGAGAGTAAGGAAGAAGGGCACACAGGAGGTATGATGGAGTAGAGATTTCAGAGGAAGAATCACAGAAGCATAAGCACGTTTTTTGGTGGGAATAGTCACCATTTTTTGTGAGAATAGAAGGGATGGAAAAGACACTGGAAAAGGAGGTAGGTAAAAGAGCAGGGACAGCACATTTATTTATTTATCTTTCTTTGTTTATAGGGAAAGTTCAACTGGGTAATACCCATTTTTATCAGCGGCCCAGGGAGAAAAGCTACATTTGTTTAAATTGCATTATACTTAGTTGTAATTAAAAACAGAGTACTTACATTAATAACACAGGACATGACAGACAAAGGTTAGAAATAGACATAAAAGATAGGTAAGGCACACAGACAGCACACATATAAACTATACAACACAGGGTGAAGGAAAATGACAAACAGGGTAGGGATGCATTGCAAATATAGATATCTACCAATGCAGAAATCATTGCTGAGAAGTTGCAAACCATATGGCAGTCATACCAGAACAAGCATGACCAATGTCAGGTATGTGATGGAGAATACCAAATGGAGAGTGCTGTCATTGCAGTACATAATAGATATCAAATACAATAAACCACTAGGCTGTCAGCAGTGCAATTGTAAGCCAAGCAACAACAAGGATGAGCAAACAGAGGAGCAGACTAGAACCTCCAACTCTGTATGCAAAAGGTAAACAACTAAGCACAGTGCCAAACAGCAGTACCCTAACAAAAGATTAATGTGGCTGTGTACTAAACAAATAAGAGGAGAAATGGTTTCCATATATCAACCACACATGCCAAGCCAGAGGCAAACACATAGGAGTTCAAGTATACAACACCGATGTGTGACATGCAATGGCATTACATAAGCAAAACAGAAATAAGGCTTAACACACATACCCATACCAATGACATGGAATATGAAGTAAATGGTGATACATATATGCCCATGCATGAGCAGGAAACATGCACATATTTATTTTATTTTATTTCCACAAACAGGATCCAATGAACCAGCCAACAGCATACAGAGTCACTAATCACAACTCGATGTCAAAGACCAAAAGATTTTATTCAGGCTAGTGCTTCCATGGTGAAACAAACCACTACATCAGACCATAACACTTTGTAAGTTGGTGCTATGTTATATATACAACATCACATCATTCACCAGCCAATTAACAATGAAAAACAATTTAAAGCAGTAACTACATAGTTAAAACTTGTTGTGTAAAAAATTCAGCATCTCATATAAAAAAAATCAATATCTCATATAAAACACGACTAAACCACCATAAACTCTATATATAAACACAATAAAACATATATAATATGTCTAAAAATGCTTGAATGTATATAAAACAAAAAAAAGCATACTTTATTTAAAAAGTTTCCTGTTCTTCAAAATGGGTTTTAAAGGGACCCTATCATTCAGTCCCATGCCCCTATCAGCCCTCAGCCTAATAATCCACCTAGTCTCTGAGGTTTCTGTCTGGTTAACTACATCACCCCCACGTTTATTTATCCAGATCCTCTCAACTGCTAAGAACCTAAAAGTGTGCGTGGATCCCATTGAACTGCCATGCTTGGCTAATGCATTTGCTGATGTCTCATTTTTGATATGCATCAGATGTTCTGTTATCCTGAATCTGAATTTCCTGTTCATTTTCCCTATATAATATGCTGAACAAACATCACATGTAACTAAATACACCAAATTCATAGTATTGCAATCTGCTGTCACATTAAACCTGGTCTCTGTGTATCTAAACTGATTGCAATTATTGCAAAGAACAGTGCCTTGTCCATTGCTGTCATGAATTCTCTGTGTATCAGTCTTGGGGTAGCACAATAATCTTTTAAGGGATTTCTTATTCTTGAACAGGGAATTTGGTTTACCTCCAACTATGTTCCTGATTTCAGGATTATGAGCCAATATGGGCCAGTGTTTTTCAATAATATTGGCGACTGTATCAGTATCTCTAGTAAAGCATGTAGGAAACCGTACAAACTTTCTTTCATAATGTCTATCCACTGTATTTCTATTCCTTTGTGATGAAAAATATTGCCTCCCAGTATCTCCCCTCCAGACTGTGATATCTTTCAAAATTTGGTTCGTATTGGGGGGTTAACATATCTCCCCTAATCTCTCTCTGAATTCAAGTAACTCATTGTTGAATTCTCCATCATCACCTGTTAAACTTGCGATTCTCAGGGCCTGTCCCTCAACAATGTTTCTGAATATGTATTTAGGATGCATACTTTCTTTGCATAGTATAGCATTTCTATAATATGCCTTCCTAAAAATTTCCATTGACAAACACCCCTTTCGGTCCTTATAAATCTTAATGTCTAGGAACTCCATTTCATCAAGTGAATATTTCAAGTCAAATGGTTTCATGGAAAAAGTTCAATGCTTTTTGGTCACCCTGCCATAGCATAAAAAAATCGTCCACAAAGCATCTGTAGAATACAATCTGACACCACCTGGCCTTCTGAAGGACATATTCATTCTCCCATGAGGCCATGACCAAGTTGGCATAACTGTTTGCAGTAGGGGTGCTCATGGCCACCCCTTATCTCTGCAAATATAGTTTATTGTCAAAAAGCATCATATTGTTGGTCAATACTAGATCCATTAAAAGACATATGACATCAACTTTCTTATTTTCATAAGTCTTATCACACTGTAAATATTGTCTCAAGAATTCTATACCTATGTCACTGGATATCAAGGTAAACAATGAATGTACATCTAATGTTACCATTAAAGTGACTTTATCGATCCCATGTTGTTGTACATGGTCAAATAAATCTTCCAGAAACTGTCTAGAGGCTCTCAAAATATGACTGCTCTTGTTGACCACTGGTATCAAACAATTTTCAATGTATTCAATTTTCAAAAATTTAATTGAAGCTTTTTTATTGGATTATTTGTTGTAATTGAGGTATATAAATAATATGTGATTAATTAGAATTATCATCTGATGAAGTCCAGTGTGGAGACGAAAACGCTATATTTTTTGTGAAGGTTGAGCATTAAAAGTGGAATTTTAACTTTTGGATCCTTCTTCGTGTGATTGCACTCCGTAGTTGTTTTACTGGTGTTTGGTGGAGAGCTGCCGTTTTTTGACTTATTTGGTGTTTTTTAACGGTGACATGGAGAACGGATCTCCGTTACAGAAAGGACATGATGAGACTGGCCAGACCAGGAAACTGGTCGGACAATTGACTGAACTAATTGACTTGCTTACACCTTTATGCTGTGCCTTGATGGGAACGAATACGCAAGCGAACCGGAATGCAGGAAGCGGAAATGAGAGACCGGTAACACAACAGAGCAAAAGAAAGAGGGAGCGAATGTGATTCCTTCAACCCTGGAGTCACAGACAATGTAAATAAAGGTACTGTTAGTTCCAATAAATTCATGGAAACGAATGACTGGCTAAACAAGAGTTTTAGTTTTAAACTGGACTTCAATGGCCCAAAAGGGTTTACAAATAGAGACTCATATAACAAAATGATGGACAATTTATCTAAAAGTATGTATAAATACAAAATGCTTATTATTGAAAATGCGTATTTAAATGAATGCATTAGTAGGAACATTGTTCCCAAAGGTTTAAGAATTTGTAAATTTCCAAATAATGTACAGTTAGGCTCAATATTTCATAAAGAATTACTTGAACTTTTTAATAGAAGTGGTTTAGATATTTTAAAGTTGATAATAAAGGAAAATAATAGGATTTTAATGAACTTAAAAGATGACATTAATGAAATAGAATGTCTTATTAAGAAAGATTTGATGTTTGGTGTTGTGAATGAGAGAGAGAAATATTATAAAATAAGAGAAGATATAGAAGATAAATGTAAAGGATTAATTACTAGGAAAATGGATAAAATGAAAAGGGACTTGCAAGATTATGAAAATAATGTGAGTTACCCAAAACCTGCCATATATGCATATGCTAATAATAATAAAAAGAATAATAAATACAATAGAAATAATATAAAGACACAGGTAGTGGAGCCTGAAATTAGGGATGAATTATGGAATGAAATAGAATATGATAATGAATTTCCCTCAATGGAGAATGAATATAGGCCTTTTTATAGACCTCAAAATGGAAATTTTCCCATGAGAGGGGGGAGAAGGGGGAGAGGGAGACATTAGTGAAAGGTACCCCTGACCCAGACCTTAATTTAATAAATAAGGAACCAGAAGAAAGAGGAATTATCAATACCTTGAATGGATTTACGATTTATAATTATAGTGAGGTAGTACTTGATAAAGAACATTTTAGTCTTTTGGGTAAAGGTTTCAAATTTATTCCTCAAATAAAAGGAGATTTAACTTCAACGCTCCTGGATTTAAAATTGTTTTTGAGAAAAATTAATTTGAATCTTATTTTAAATAAGAGTGATATTCAGAATAAAGTTGAATATAAATTTAGATTAAAAAAACCATCTACGTATAATCCCCCTATGCACCCTCAACTTAAAAACTTGGAGAATGTGATGGAAAATGAAATAAGAAAAGTTTATAAGAAAACTAGGTATAATATGAATCTCCAAGTAGGAGAATATAAAGTATTAAATGAATTAAAGGAGAATAAAAATATTAGAATAATGAAACCGGATAAAGGTGGGGGGGGGGGCTATTTTTATGGATACTATTGTATATGAAGGGAAAATGAATCAAATACTTAGAGATGAAGTAAAATATACAGAAGTGTCTAAAAATGAAATTATGGTAGCCTATAAAAGAATAGATATAGAACTAGAAGCTATGTATAATGAAGGGACTATAGATGGAAATAGTCTCACCTTTCTTAGAGTGGATAAGCCTAAAATCCCAGTTATTTATGGTATTCCCAAGGTACACAAAAATTCAAAAGATCCCCCATTAAGACCTATTGTGGCTGCAGATGGGTCTAAGACATTTCCCCTTGCTAAATTTATTGATAATAAAACCAAACATATATGGTCTAAAAAAGTAGCTATTTTAAAAGATTCATGGGACCTTTTAAGAAATATAAATTTGGAAATATATGACAAAAATATTTTATTTGTAACAATAGATATAGTGGATCTGTTTTCTTCTATCCCCTGTTCTAAAGGTATGGTAATGTTTGAAGAAGAAGTGTTTCAAGATGGAATTTTGAGCCATAAAGACAAGGTAGCGTGCACTATACTAATGGATATAGTATTGAAAAATAATTTTTTAATATTTAATGGGGAGTTTTTTCAGCAAACCCATATGCCGCTTATGGGCATGTGCACCTACATTTGCAAATATAGTATTGGCAAATTGGGAAGAAACATATATCCTAAATTCTAGATTTAAGACTTGTTGGAACCTATATAAGAGGTTCCTGGACGATATAGTTATCTTTTGGACAGGTGGAGAAGAAAAATTAAAAGAATTCTTTACATATATTAAAGAGACTTCTGACTTTTTGAGATTCACATATAATGTTTCAGAAAATAAGCTACAATTTTTAGATATAGAAATTTATAAAAGTATTAATGGGTTTGAATCTAGGGTATATAGGAAATTGACATATTGTAATTCCTTTTTGCACTATAATAGTGCACACCCTAGACACTGTAAAAAGAATATTGTAAAAGGCCAATTTGTGAAGGGATCGAGAATGACAAGTAAGACTGATGATTTTAAATTGGAATGTGACTTGTTGGAGGGAATGTTTATAGATAGAGGATATAGTAAGGAATTTGTTAGTAATATTAGGACGGAGGTAGAAAAGAAAAGAATGGATAAATTCTACCCTATATTAGGAGAAAAAATAAATGATGGACAAGAACAAATAACAAAGGATGAAGTACAGTTTAATAATGAAGAATATCAACATGCTTATACCCTAGAATTGAATGCTTTAAATCATAATATTAGGGCTACATTTGTTAATGAATGGGAAAGATTTATGGCACTTACAGATCTGGAGGGACTTCCTAAAGGTATACCTAAAGTAGTGTATAGGAATCCTTACAATATAAAAGATTACCTGGAACAGAAAAAGGTGGGTCAAAATAAAATTAAGGGAATGAAAAAGATAGGTACATATGCTTGTGGAAAATGCAATCAATGCAATTATATGGCTAATAAAGAAAAAATCTATATAGAAAGTAGGAAGAAATGGATTAGTAGTAAAGGGATGTATAATTGTGAGACGAAGGGACTAGTATACTTAGCTACCTGTGGAAAGTGTGGGGCTTTTTACCTAGGTAAAACCGAGAGGACCTTGAAAAGAAGAGTGTATGAACATACCTATGATATAATAAAGGAAAAAGAAACTAATGCATTATACAAACATTCAAAGGTATGTAAAGAAAGTAAATTTCTCTTTTTAGTTATAGAACATATAAAAGATGGAATTAGAGGGGGTCCATGGGAAGACACTATTGGTTATAGAGAATTGTGGTGGCAAGTGACACTAGAAGCAAGTAAACACCCGGGACTTAATGAACATGTGTCTATTTTACCCCTTTTAAAATTAAAGGCAGCTAAACTATGAATGTTAGTTTTAGTTGCAATTTATTTTTGTATCAATAGATGGAGCCATTGAGTTATAAAATGTATGTTTTCCAAGGTAGCTAAACTATGGACATTAAGTTTAGCAAGAATATAATTTGTACCAATAGATGGAGCTATTGTACTATATAAAGTGTATTTTCCTTTATAATGAATATTTATAATATTTAACAATGACAATTTTAGTATTTATGATGTATTAATTTAATTTTTATAGTATTTTAAATTATTTATAAGAAATGAAGATGTAATAAATTATTTAAATGGTTTTAATTATAATTATAGAATGAAGTATTTATGAATATTTATGAGCCTAAAATGTAAATTGATTGGTGTATTCAAATTTAATTGAAGCTTTTTTATTGGATTATTTGTTGTAATTGAGGTATATAAATAATGTGTGATTAATTAGAATTATCATCTGATAAAGTCCAGTTTTGTGAAGAGCGTTAATGTGAAGTGTGTTTTTTCGTGGTTGAGCATTAAAAGTGGAATTTTAACTTTTGGATCCTTCTTCGTGTGACTGCACTCCGTAGTTGTTTTACAATTTTCAATGTACACAGACATAGGTTCAGTGGACCAGTTTTGTCCCGAGACTATGGGTCTAAAGGGGGGTGATACAGGGTCCTTGTGGACTTTTGGTAATCCATGTATACTGGGAATCAAGGGGTTGGGGACATTAAAATAATTATATAGGTCCAAATTAATTTCATTATTCAACATACTCTCATACAAAACGACATCCAGCTTCCCTAATATTTTATTCATCCTATCCAAATCTATAGCCTTATAAATGGTAGTCTCATTCAGCATGTCATTCATAGTTCGATAATAGTATTCACTGTTCATGATAACTATTAACCCCTCCCTATCAGCTTGTTTAATAACAATGCTATCATCAGACTGCAATAACTTTAAAGCATCATATTCTCCCTTGGTTAAGTTAAAATGTTGTTTACAATTATTATTCTGTTTCAAGGCTTCAAACATCTTTTTCACATAAACTAATGAAAACATCCATCAGTGGTTGGTTGGGAGGAATTAACATGCTTGTTTTTTTTTTTTAAAATCTCAAAAGTGTCACATTCATTGCCTTTAAATAATAATTACAATAAAACATTCCTGCTAAACAGGACAAGAAGTTGTGTTTCAAAGGGAGTCATGAATGGTTGTAAAATACAGCATCAATTCTGTATATCCACTAAGGGACCAGTGAATGTCAATGCAGGATGTGAAGGATACATGTTCATATGTACCTGTCACAGTACTCTAAAACAATGTGCACAATAATTGCCAGCACATGGCGCACTCAATGTCATTGTGCTAGTGGGACAGCATGGCACAACAGTAGTACAAAATCAAGGACATGTCATGTTATTGAACTGACATAAGACAGCAAAAATCAATAAACAAATGGGTTCAAAATGTACACATGGATAACATGTACAAATAAACATACTTGACTGATCTTATTGTGTTATCGGAGAAGAATGGGAAATGGTAGTATATGAGCTGCTGTCTTCCCTCCTAAGTATATAGTGGAACAACACAAGCAGAGCAATTGTGTCCCACTTGCATTATGCTAACCTTAACAGTTATATCTGTCACATACAGGACCAGAGTGTGTCAAATATAACAATACTGTGCTGCACTGCATGCATAAGAGTACACACACACACATACAGATTTAAGAAGTAGCACCCCTGCCTGAATGGAGCAATGTATGCAGTAATGACAGCATGTAATGATCATGTAAATAATAATGGTATTGCATGTGTCATTTGGCAATGTGTGTCATACTGCAACTGCAAGATAAAACTACATATGACCTGATATGTGCAGTGGGCATTATGACGTATGTCAGGAAAGCATGATGCCTATATAGGGTGTCTGCATAATTGTGCCTAGGTCATAAAAAATATGAGTATGGAAAACACCATGGTGACAGTATTACAATAGTGAATCACA
Source organism: Protopterus annectens (assembly GCF_019279795.1). Taxonomy (NCBI): domain Eukaryota; kingdom Metazoa; phylum Chordata; order Ceratodontiformes; family Protopteridae; genus Protopterus; species Protopterus annectens. The sequence continues at coordinate 858,315,558 of NC_056745.1, forward strand.
CAGACAATACTTAAATTCCTGAGGGACCATGCTGATGGGGTTGAACATCACAAAAGATCTCAAGCAATCTCATGCAAGGAGATACACATTGGCTCATGCCATGTCCTGAAAGAAGTTACCCATCAGGTCCTTCATGTGAGTCTGAAAGATATCTGTCATTATATCCCATATCTGGTCCTGAAAATCTTCTGCCTAGTGTGGCGGTGTGGTGGATTTGTTTTGGGTGCAGCCACAGGAACAATAGCACATGCAGGTCCTGTTCTGTCACCTTCATTACCACCCACGTCATGACCATCATCCTGGTCCTCAGAGTCTGATTCAGCTGACAGTGGTCTAGCATGCTGTCATCATCATTGTCCAACTGGTAAGCCAGCTTGGGTCTCCAATCTGTCAGATTTCAACACAGGGACAAATATTATACATATGTAATAGGTATTAACCTAAAATCAATGAATAAATGATAATTCATACGCAACTTACACAGTCTACATGTTGTAACTATTATGTAGGTGATGTTGCACTACTGTCTGACCCTATCCAACTATAACACCTTTTGTGATGTCAAACATACATCCAATCCATACTAAATGACAAAATGGTGTGTAATGTACATCCCAGACATATACCAAACATGTCTGAAATTAAATACAATCATTGATAAAGCATGCACATAAATGCATATGCCAGTTAAAATATACTTTTCCATTTTATACATATTTATTTGTGTGTGTGTGTGTGTGTGTGTGTGTGTGTGTGTGTGTGTGTGTGTGTGTGTGTGTGTGTGTGTGTGTGTATATATATATATATATATATAGAGAGAGAGAGAGAGAGAGAGAAAGAGAGAGGCAGACATCATATACACTGTGTGACACTGTGTAATGTGTTGCTGTGACAGGTCTGTTGCAAAACATGGCAGTAGTCATGTGCGTATGTATAGTATAACAAACTAGAGATTACACTATTCACAATGAATGTTACTGGAGCATTATGAAAGTCCTATGAAGGAGGTCACTCCCACACTAGTAATATATATGTGGATGTAACAGACATGGCAAGTCATCTTATATTGCCACATCTATCTGCTGCTTCACAGTATGTATCAACGTGTCACATAACACAATCAGCCTTAAAAGCAGACATCAGAAACAACTGTTTATTACTGTAATGTCAGATGTGCACCAACATAATTGTAAAGAGATTATATGATATGCAAGTAACAACATCAACGTATGAAACAGGACATGTTTAATATTTTCCCAAATTACATCGGTAGATTACATTTGTTTTGACTCAATAATGATCACCAAATCTGGCCCATAAGGTTTGATTATATGTTATATAACAAATGACACACAAAGCCATCATAATAACAAGTCTAATTTCATTATTACCCAACAGTCTAAATGTCATAGTATTCATATATTTATGATATAAGTAGAAGGCCATGAACAGGTCAGTATGCCCATCATCTATTGTTATTAAAGTTCTCTGGTTCATTACATGGCCTGCAGTACTCAGTTCACCAGACATATTTCTGTTATCACTTGTACATTTACTGATGCACCACTCTTCATATGCATACAAAATGCACATGTGCATAGCACACAGACATATGTATTAGTAAGTTGCAAGACAACTCTGCATGTAATACCACTCTAGTATGCAACACTGAGGAAGAGCTCGGTTCCAAAAGACTTGGTCCACTTCAGGTTAACACTAACATTAGATCTGTGGAAACATATTTCGGAGTATAATCATATTGTCAGATTGGCCTTACATCAGTATCATTCACACAATCTGAAAGCAATTTCTTAGGAATATGTCCCTTATTTGTTACTCAATGTGTTCCTCACACAGTTATGTTGAGGTGTCAACATAACATTACATTTCCAATATAAGATCAATATGTGCTACTAAAGTGTCATGTTTATATACCGTGGTTATAATATGTGTGTTAAAATATATTGTAAGAGTAGCAATCAATGATACACTGGGCGGCCACGGTGGTGCAGTGGTTAGCATTGCCGCCTCACAGCAAGAGGTTCTCCGGTTCGATCCTCGGCTGGGGTGCCTTCTGTGCGGAGTCTGCATGTCCTCCCTGTGATCTTGTGGGTTTCCTCCAGGTGCTCCAGTTTCCTCCCACATTCCAAAGACATGCTGCAGGTGGATTGGACAGTCTAAATTGGCCCTAGGTGTGAGTGTGTGCATGTGTGTGCCTTCTGTGGAAGGTTGGGCACCGGGCTGGCAACTCGACACTGTAAAACTCCACTGCCAATCATGAGTGGACAGGTGATCCGCTGTGGTGACCCCTAACTGGGAAAAGCTGAAAGAAGAAGAAGAAGCAATCAATGATACACTGAAAAAGTATATGCTAAACAAATGAGCAATGCAACATGATTAATGGGTGACATTACATCACATAATCAGAGAGTTCATTCTAACAACTGAACACAGTCACAAGCACAGCAACAGCATGCACTAGCTGGAAATTATGTATGTGACACGGGTGTACTTTCCTACAATGTAGATTCACTTTATCGAAATGGGAAAGTACATCCCCACTTAAGCGAAAGTGCACTTTAAAGAAAGTGCACGTTCGCTTAAGCTCACTAGACCGAACCTGCCGCACCACAATGGAGAACATTGAAAAACTGGCTATGTCCACCACTGTGGTGTGATAGTCATGGACCTTAGGCTTAGGGCACGGGTCAAGATAAGGGGATAACTATCCCCTTACCTTGACCCATGTCCTAACCCTAAGGTCCATGACTATCGCACCACAGTGGAGGACATAGCCTGATTTGGAATGTCTTCCACTGTCATGCGATAGTCACAGACCTTGCCATGACTCGTGCCCTAAACCTAAGGTCCATGACTGCTCGCCCGTTCAGTCTAGCGGGTTTGCTAAAGTGCACTTTCGCATTAGTGTGGGTGTACTTTTGAAGTTTGAAGTAGTGAACTTTCGTTCTTCAAAAGTACACCCATATGACACACACATACATAACTGTCTGTTAAGAAAGATAACACTGTCGCTTCTTACATTTGTGTTATGCTTCCATATATATTTGTATGATTAAAAATATGTAATGATAATCCTAAATATACTATGAGCCACCTCTGCCATACAAAAAAAAACTAGGACTTGCTTCCAGCATGCCAAAAACAGAAAAAGGAATATACTGTTGCATTTAACAAGCCATTAAAGTACAGTTATACAATATTGCAAGGGAAGTGGAAATATGTGCCAATAAAGATCTCTCAACAACGTTAAGAATAGTGAGTCAACAGACACCCATTCAGTAAGAGAACAGGCAAGCTATACACAATCTATAATTCACCAGTACCTACTGACACATAAACAAACTTGTTATTGCCTGGTGTATAAATAGCAGAAACACTATAAACAACTTATATTTAAAACATTCAAGTCTGACTAAAATGTCTGTTGAACACGTCTTTCATTTATGTTATTTCAACAAACAGCACATAAACTAAATGTAAAAAAAACACCTGTTGATTACACATAAGGTAACATTCCACTTAAAATTATGTAAACATTAATGTTATTCACAATAAATGCATTGCAGATGCATTGTGGAAAGTCTGGAATAACATTAGCATGACTAAATCTCATAAAACTACACATCTAAACCTAAAGATTTAAGTCTGCTAATGCTATTTCTGGAGACATAAATATGCAAAGCAATTACACACACCACTCTCTCTCTCTGCTGCTTCTCAAGCCTGTGCATATGATCTATAAGTAAGGTTCAGTTCATTGCCTGATCTTCATCACCTGCAAACAGAAAAAAATGGTGTATTACAGCAACAGAAGGATTGCTTAAGTTCAGTACATAGTGACTGCTAAGTACAACAAAAGAACAGCAAAAAAAGAGTTATTAATTCACATCAGGAGGCATTGCCATACAACACAATATCACGTTTTGCATATTCTGTTATTGATGTTTCACTCTCAGTACTGTGCACACATAAAGATTATTGTAGGCAAACAGGTAAAAGCTAGATTCAAACCTACAACTACCACCTATGCTCTCACTACAAACCAGAAAAACTACCTGCCTAGCTAATCAGTCTTCACTGAAGTCACATGATTTGATGGAAATCAAACAACTTACCTCTGTGAATGCACAGATAAGTACTACACATACTATTAGGTGTGTCAGTCTAAGATGACATTTTGTACGTGTACAGATATACCTTAACATGTGGACAAAGATCTACAAATGTACACAGTTATTGTATACAGAACGTACTCTGGTGTTATGTCAAAATCAATAAAATTGTATACATGTATATGATGAATCATACCTCAACACTGCAATCTTCCTGTATGTACATATGCATGAATACAGTTTAGTAATACATATGTATACCTAGGCAAACACATATATAGATCAATACATAGACCTATATGTGTAGCTGTATATGTGAATGTCATTCTGTATGGACATGCACATCCATATATTAGCCAAATGGGAAGTTGTGTGTGTATACTACATGACTAGTAAAAGAAATTTACAAGTGCTGTCATGTGCCCTACATAAGCTGCTATCCACATTTAACATCATATTATACATAATATATCGAAAATGCATTGTGCGATATTCATTAGTGACATCTGTAACATAAATGAGTAATACAATGGTGCAAAAGCACTACCAGTGCGATATTTATTAGTGACATCTGTAACATAAATGAGTAATACAGTGGTGCAAAAGCACTACCAGTGCGATATTCATTAGTGACATCTGTAACATAAATGAGTAATACAGTGGTGCAAAAGCACTACCAGTGCGATATTCATTAGTGACATCTGTAACATAAATGAGTAATACAGTGGTGCAAAAGCACTACCAGTGCGATATTCATTAGTGACATCTGTAACATAAATGAGTAATACAGTGGTGCAAAAGCATTACCATCCGTAACATATTTTCTGCAAGTCAGACATGCCTATGTAATACTATCCAATCTGTCCAGTGATGGAAATAATGTCAGTGATGGGATTCAAATAAAAAAACTATGTATTTATGATTACATGTTATCCCAGTGGTTACAGCAATAACCCTAAGCTATATTGTTCAGGTTTCCAACTGCCATAGTTTGCAAGAAAACATTTGTCTGCATTTGAAACACATAGCTAGCCATTAAAGAAATTACTGTTCAATTATGGGATTCAAAGATACACACATAAATTAGGAGGGCAGTCAATGAAATAAAAATGGATTATAACAGACTGTTGTGTAATTTAAACTGTAGAGGTAACATATGTATGTATTACCCAGCATTCACATATATGTCATTATCACAGAAGTAGACTGTATGATGTTTCTAGAAGCTTTGCAAACAACATAAATATGCATAGTCATCCTCATCCTAATGTGTCAACGTACCACATCTATGCTAGATATGTAAAATCTCTAATATATAACTTACGAAACAAATATAGATCTCCCATATGTGTTGTGTAGTAGTAAATGAATAACGACTAAGATATCATCTAAAATTGGCTATACTGAGATTTGAAACTACACACCAGCAAACAGCATTTAGAGTGGCCTTTTGCTTAAACATATGAGCTAATAGACATAACACTTCTTTTAATGCTGTGAAAGTTTATGGAATAATGATTAAATGTGAATTTATCCATAGTATGAAACTGTCATGTGTCAGCAAACTGAGGTTAACTTTCATAGTTAGCAAAAAAAAAAAAATTTGTATGCACTTTAAACAAATAAATCACTGTTAAAGAAATTAGTACACAACTGTGGAATTCAAAAGTACACATGTAAATTAGGTATGAGGGCAGTCAGTGTCTCCACATATAGTGCTACCCCTACAGCCATAAGACAATATAAGGATTACAGAGCCACACTTTTTGTACTTGCATTGTGTTTACCAAACTCACACATATTTCAGCCATGAAGACCTGCATTGATCTCAAATTTATTAAATTGATGAAAGCAGACATGGCATATAAAAGACTGTTGTGAATTTTAAACATTTTAGTGTTTACTAATGCATGCATCACTCAGCATTCACACATATATATTTATATATATTGTAAAAGTCTACCTGACTATTGGACCTTTTTTGGAGCTCTTCATAATTCCCTCCAACTTGACTAAAGCCCCAGTTCCAGCTGAAGAAAAGCAACCCCAAAGCATGATACTGCCACCACCATGCTTCACCATGGGGATGGTGTTCTTTTGGTGATGCTAAGTGTTTTTGTGCCACACGTACCTTTTGAAATTGTGGCAAAAAGTTCAACCTTGGTCTCATCAGACCATAACACATTTTCCCACATGCTTCTGGGAGACGATGTATTGTTTTGCAAATTTTAGCCAGGCCTGGATGTTGTCCTGTGTAAGAAAAGGCTTCCATCTTGCAACCCTACCCCATAGTCCAGATATATGGAGAATACAGGAGATTGTTGTCACATGTAGTACACAACCAGTACTTGCCAGAAATTCCTGCAGCTCCTTCAGTGTTGCTGTAGGTCTCTTGGCAGCCTCCCTGACCAGTTTTCATCTTGTCTTTTCATCAGTTTTGGTGAGACTTTCAGTTCTTTGCAACATCACTGTTGACCCATATTTTTCCACTTTTTAATGACTGTCTTCACTGTGTTCCTTGGTATATCCAATACTGTACAATTTTTTTGTACCCTTCTCCTGACTGATACCTTTCAACAATGAAATCCCTTTGATGCTTTGTAAGCTCTCTGTGAACTATGGCTTTTGCTGTAGCAGGCAACAGAGTAAATGTCAGGAAAATCCTACTAGGACAGCTGAACTTTATTTGGGGTTAATCAGAGCCTCTTTAATTAATGGCAGGTGTGTACCCAAGAAGACTGAATGCTGTAATTAAATCAAAAGCTGCTTCAACAAAGTATTAGTTTAAGGGTGTGCACACTTGTGCAACCAGCTTATGGTATGCTTTTTATTTTTTATATTTTTCCCCCTAACAAATTTGTTTGTTTTTCAATTGAATTATACAGGTTATAGGTCACATTAAAGGTGGGAAAAGTTTTGAAATGATTTATTGTGGTCTCATTTTTTTATATCACAAAAACCTTGCATTTTAACAGGGGTGTGTACAGTTTTTATAACCATTGTATATAACTTACTATAGGCATCTGGTGCTGACATCAGACTTATACGACCCTCTGCATTTCTGTGATGTAGGTCATCATAGCATTGGCAGATGTGCACATCAGTCTGGTAAATCCCAGTTCAGCCCCAGTGTTCTTTCGCAATCCAATTCTGGACATCGATCATCACAAATTCCTTGGGGCATGCTCGCATCCTCTGCTCATGTCCAGCATAGACAGTGAGCATATGAGTCATCTCCTTATCTGTCCAGTTTGGTGCGTGGACTCGCTAAAACCTCCACTCAGTCAATATTTATGATATGGTTCTCAAAGTCTTCTTTAAAAAGCTTTCCAAAAAATGCTAACAGAGGCCCCACTCAGTTTGCAAGTATCAATGGTATGATACAACTATGTATCAATAGTACATTTTAAAGTAGGCACTTACAGATGGTGACAAACTATTGGTGAGCATTGAGCATGTGTTACAGATATTCCTGTTTAATGATACCTAACGTGCAGTTGCACTGATTACTGTACACTTAACGCTGAGCTATTGGTTAATGTGCCAAGATCTGAGAACTTACACAGACATTTACTAATGGGATTCCAAAACAATGACTGCTATTGAACCTATTAATTATGTATGGCATAAATGTTACTTAGAAGCTGTGTGCACTTAGCTATCCTCACTCTGGGATATAGCTGAATGAGAGCTAGCTTCTAAAGGAAAGCTGTCACCTGCTTGTATTGCTGTTGTGGAATACAGTGCTATTATCACATGCCTATGTTCAATGAATGTTCACAGCAATGACTTGGCTCTGACCTGCATATACTTGTTCATGCCACTGATAGTGTGCATGTGCTACATGAGAGGTCATGGCAGCATTGACTGCACAGCATAACAGTGTGGTATCTGTTGCATGCCTTGTTGAAAGCCTTTTTACAGTGGTGCAAGACCAATGCCATAATTTGAACCAGGTGCTGTGTGTCCTAACTGTAATGTGAAAATTATCTTCATTGGGGAGAGGCAGACCCCCATTTATTAGACCAACACACGTCCCTCAGACATCAATGTCTGTGCTACAATGTGGATGCACATCTGCTGTCAATTACTCATTCAGAAGCCCAGAAGCCATGTCCAGACAGACACATCACACTACTGCTCCTACCCACACTGCGTCCCACAATGATATGCCATCACATCGTGCTCATTGGTATAGCACCATGGGCCAAGTGTTTATGAAGGCGTTATAAGAGATCTGGGAACACAGGTTGACAGCAACCTCTCCTTTGACCACCACATTGCCACTGTGTTCAGAAAGTCCTTCTATGTGGCACTTCACATTACTAAGGGTTTTGCATCCAGGAAGAAAGAGGTCATTGTCTCCCTCTACTCTTCCCTCATTAAGCCAATCATTGAGTACAATGCCCCATTTGGCATGTAGCTCACTAAACACCTGCAATAACTGGAGAGGCCACAAAAGTACCTCACAAAGAGGATCCTAGGCCTTAAACATTTGTACTATATGGACAGACTAAAAAAACTCCCAACTATTCTCTGTCTCATATTGCCTACTTAGAGGCGATCTCTGCTTGACTTACAAAGCCATGTCTGACCCAGCTCTGCTAGAAATGCTACATCTAAAGAAATCTCAATCCCTCCACACCACACGCTCAGTGACCTCAACCTCATTACCACAATCAACAGAACATGCTGGAGGGGCAGGTTCATAACCCAGAGACTGCACATGCTATGGAATAGACTTTCCGTAAAGGTCAAGCAGAGCACCTCACAGGCCCTCTTCAAGAAAAATCTTGATGAGTGGATGGGAACTAGAAAATTCACCCCAGGGATCACTCCAGTTGCTTTACTCAACAGAGGCACTGGGAACTAAGGCCGGGTGGCATGATGCCAGGGTAATCCTATGGGCTAGGCTTGTAAAGGCTCCAGGGCCATTAGCCTAGTACACACCTATGAACTTATGAACCTATGAACATAGCAGGGATAGCCAGGACCATGATGTGAGCCATCAGTGTGCATGCCCTAGGCTGCAGTATCATAACATTGATAGTTGATCCAAAGTATGTCCTATTGTGTCATTCTGTCCTTGTGGCAATGGTGACCACTGTGCTTACCACTGACTAATCAGTCTGTAAGTGTTTATTCAAATGTCCGATGCCACAGGGTTTTTAGATAATTCTTTTGATCTAGGTGACTAGTTTCAAGTTGTGACATGTAGTAATATTTATCATTAGTGTATGTTAGTTCCTATATTGATAACAGTAATGCTCCATGACATACATATAAATATTTCAAGTGTCAACATTAATGCCCTTGTAGCTTGTCAATATACCAAAACATTTGTTCCGATAATAAGTTTCTAGGCTGTTCTTGAAAATATCTAAGTTTGTACTTGCTTTAATGTCATTTGGTAATCTGTTCCATGCATCTGCTACTCTTTCAGAGAACCAATTATGACACTCTTCATTCCTATATAATCTTCTACATAGGTTGTCTGATGATTCTCTAGTACTTTTTGATAACCCCAAACATTCCCAGAGGTAGTTGTCTCTGAATGTCATATATACCTGACTAAGATCTCCTCTTAGATATCGATAAGAGACACTGTATAAGTTCAAATATTTTAGTCTTTCATAATAACTTTAAATTTTCACATCCATGAATGCTCTTGGTATATTTTCTGTGTACTCTTTCCAGTTTACTCATGCTTGTTTTATTATAGGGTTTCCATATTGTTATTCCATATTTATGTTTGGGTCTAATGTAACTAACAAACAATGACTTCAGAATTTTTGATTTCCTAGACTTTATAAATCTTTTATACAACCTATAGTTCTATAACTATCATTAACTAATTGGTTAATATGATAAGAAAAACTCATAGCTGAATCTACCCATATATACGCAGGTCCTTAAATGAGTCTATATTTTCAATCACTGTGTGCTGTATTAAATATTCATCTTTCAGTTTATGTCTCCCAAATCTCATATGCTTAGTTTTTGATGTCTGTATCAGCATATTATTCTCCTGTTCCCAAATGGTCAATTTAATCAAGTTATTTTGCAGACATGCCTTATCTTGAACACATGTAATCCGTTTAGTCAATTTCAGGTTGTCTGCATATAGAAGGTTGAACACCTCAGATGAAAATGTTGGGTCTGAAAGATACAATCTAAACAAATAAGGGCCTAGGACAGAGCCCTGTGGCACACCCTGACTGTAACCAAGGATTTCACCTGTCCAGTTACTGTATGATACTTGCCATGTCCTATTTGTAAGCCATGCAGCTATCCGTCTTATCAAGAGTATATCAATACCTAGTTGCACTAATTTATTGATCAGTGTTTTGTGTATGACCCTATTAAATGCTGAAGTTAAATCTATATAAATTACATCACAGCACACTTTTTCATTCATAGCTGTTATTATATTGTTATAGAACATCATGTTACAGGTGGTAATAGATCTATTTTCAACATATGCATGCTGATATATGGTTTCAAGTCCCAACCTATCCAGTTCTGACAATAACTTATCCAATATTTCTTTCTCTATTATTTTTCCACAACATGAAAGTAGACTTAAGGGTCTATATGATTCTGAGTTTGTCCTACTCCCCTTTCCCTTAAAGACAGGTTTAATAAGCATATCTCCAATCTTCAGAAATCTCCCCATATTTATATGACCTACTGAATAATAGATATAATGGTACTGTAAGTTCTTGCTGAAGTGTTCTCAGATCATGTTACTTATTCCATCACCTCCCTGCACTTTGTTTGGACCCAGTTTATGCAGTTCGTTTTCAATTTAATCTAATTTGATTCCAGTATCTGGGGTTACCTGGATGTCATTAGGCCAACGCATCACCCCTTTTGTGGAGCCAAACTGTTTTGCATAAGATTTTGTAAATATATCTATAATCTGCTGTGTCTGAGAATAAATTTTAAAATCTGCACACAGTTTATCAATTTGTGTGTCTTTACTTCTTCCACATCTTATGCATCTTTAAAAAGGTTTCTATTATGCTCAGTATCTATCTATATATATATATATATATATATATATATATATATATATATATATATATATATATACATTTTCTTCAATTTTTTCTTGATCTTGTCTCGCACTATGCTTAATCTGTTTGTCCAGCTTGTTTATTTCAGTTTCCAAAATTGTAGTTTGACCTATCTTCCATTTCTTATATTTTTTTGTCTCTCACCTTAATCAGATATCTTGTTCTTATGGAAATATATCCCCCTATGTTGTATGCCTAGATCCTGATGTTAAACGTTTTTCTAATTTTTTGCACTCAATTTCTTTTTCAAATCTTCCACATTCCATCTGCATTTTTTCCACTGAAGACCTCACTCCAATTAGTTTTACATAGTGACTGTTTTGCTTTCATATAATCTGAAATTAACCTTCTGTGCATTGTTTTAGATTTCAGTTTGGCAGAATTATCTAGCAACAAATTAACCTTTATAACCCTATGATCACTGCACATCAATGGTGGTAAAACTCGACTTGAAGTAACAGTCTCCATGCTTCTATGATTGCTTCTTTAGCTAGTTGACATATAGCACATATTTTCATGGTTAACAGCATGATATCTTAGTCATCCAGCATTGATTATTATATTACATATCCCCTTGTTGTCTGCCATTCCTACATGCACAGGTATGCATCTGTATGCTTACCTTTGTTACTTATGGCAATTTAATATGGTAGTGCACATGCCTCACCCTCAGGACAAACTGCACTTCTATGGACCATTTTTAGTTTGTATGTATATGATCACATGTAGTTCCCATGTGTGCCTTCCCATATCTCCCTGATTATACACACACACACACACAAACACACACACACACACACACACACACACACACACACACACACACACACACACACACACACACACACACACACACACACATACCTGTGTTGCTATATCCCAAACATTGCTGCATATTTCATGGCAGATGTGCACTCACTGTCACTGATGCCCTGCATGATTAAAGGTATTCTTACCTCTGAGTCATGTTGAAGCAATAAACTTTGCATCAAAGAGTTGCCTTATGTGTGACATTCCATGTCAGGCATGGGCCGTGAGGCTTGTTTGCATTGTTTTTCTTTTTGGGTGGTCCTTGAGATATTTGTTATTACTCATGCTGCTGTATGCTGCATACTGTGTTGTACCACACTGTTACCCATCACACAATGCTATGTGTGATCCATTAATGTTATTGCACAACCCCTGCTTTTAGGTAACATTTGCGCTGATACATTCCCATACAATGCATGGGCTGATATTTCCTGTAGTAATGGCTATTTTATGGCTAACTAACTTCCCACGATATTTATCTCTGTGATGATATCCTACCTGTGTAATGACACGTTCTGTTGTCCACACCTCCTGCACGCCACACATTTGCAAGTGTGGTCCTCTTTGGTGTTGCACCTTACAGAGAGACTTCCTGTGGTGATGTTTCCTCTGTATACATCCAGATGTGTTCCTTGTTGAGTGTTGTGTGTGTGGTCTTACAGGTATATCATATGCTGCTGTTGTGTATCATGTTCACTTTATACAACTGATGCTCTCTTTCCATCAGTCTTACTCTGTGCTGCTGTTGTGGGGCAACACTATGTGAACATCAATTTTTAGTCAGCTTACAATTGTATGTGTGGCTTTTCCTGACTCAAAATTATGTGGCAGATGCTGCCATGTTGCCTGAGGTAGGACATATGGCTGCATCCTTCTTCACCCATGCCTTTTTCTTCTCATTCCTGTGTCCTTCTGATTATCCTGTAAAGACTCTGATATCTCAACATCAGACATTTGGGGCTTTTGCAGTAGGTAACACACACACCTGTGTCAGGCAGGCCACCATGTTTTGGTGTTATGTTGTGAAGCATGGCAGACACAGTAACCATCTGTGATGCTCTTTCTGGTCTGTATTGGAGTAGACCCGTGGATGTGTCTAGACATCTGAAGAATGCTTTCAGCATGCCTAACACATACTTGATGATGTTTCATGTTGTGGTTTGTACTCTGTTGCATGTATCCTCGGCAGGGATTGATGGGGCTCTATATGTTCACTTTAGCCAAGGCTCCAGTGGATAATCACAGTCACCTGTTTTCAGGGGATGAGAAAGAATGACTATCTAAAAAATAACAAAACACCACCAAAAAAGTTACCGACCACACATAATCATTTATTTATAAAAGATTAAGTGCTTTCACCCAGTCAACTCTGGGCTTTGTCAGAATAATAATTATAATAATTATTATTCTGATGAAGCCCAGAGTTGACTGGGTGAAAGCACTTAATCTTTTATAAATAAATGATTATGTGTGGTCGGTAACTTTTTTGGTGGTGTTTTGTTATTTTGTGGATAGTTATTTGGTTACCGCTCCTTTAGGCAAACTTCTTGTGATGAGAAGGAATGTTTGTTTATCTTTCTTCCTATTGTAATGTTGAACTAATGTTTACCATATAGTGGTAGACATGTACTCACCTAGTAGGAGCCCCTGTAGTAGACCCTGTAGTATTTCACCTTATTGGAAAGCAGACCTCAAGGCAATTTGCCTCCATCTTACAGCATCATGAACACCACTGCAGTGTGTTGCCATGATATTAGTAATGAGGGCATCTGCAGACCACACCACCTGATAAATGAGCAATGGCCACCCCTTACTGTTGAAGTATCACAACAGATTTAGCTGAGGTTTTGACTAGGACATGTCTGTAGTCTATTGAACTGAGGAAATTGGGAAGTTGGCAGTGGCATAAAATTGTTTCATGACAGCTCTGTGCTCCATAGCTGCTGGTGGGATGTGGATGTATTCATCCACCTTGGTGCACATTGCTGCCAGGAAATGTGTGAGAATGTGATTGGCAGCTGTCTAGGGCATGTTTATGGCATCTACTATATGACTCTGAAATTTCCCTTAGGTAAGTATACCTTGACTCAGGCACACTTTTGTTTCTACTGGTACTAGCAGACTGCAAGCGTATATGTGGGGAGTCCATGTCCTGTAAACATTCTGAACCAGCTCTCTGTCTAATCTGTATCTATCTATTATTTCCTATTCAGAGAGTTGGCTTAACTGTAGCCTGGGTCTGTGCCTGTCTGACTGCCTTCTGGGATGCCTTTGTTGATCATCCTCTATTATGACTTGCCCCATCCTTAGAATACCCTAGGTAATATTTATTATGCAAAATATTTGTAACCATGTGTCATTTGCAGTATTCATTTGATATACAGGCAGATCTACTGATTCTGGGTATTTGGTAGCATACTTCAAATTACTGTCATGAATTCTGTGATTGGTGGCTAGCCCCACTGTAACAAAATGGGGCAGAGGAAATATACCAGTTACCAATATGATACCTAGATGAATAGATACCACCTACAAAGATGTCAGAATGGCTAGAGCCTATGGGATTTGAATCCCTCTTCTGCCAACTAAGGAATAAATAGTATATCCTTTTTTTCTTTTTAGTAATAAAAGTGCACAAATAAGTCTCTCATTAACTAGTTTACAGAGGCCAACCTAATCCCAAGCACATAAAAGGAATATATATATATATATATATATATATATATATATATATATATATATATATATATATATATATATATATAAAACTTTTCCGAATATGGGTTCCAACCTCCAGACACAGACTGGACTGCAGGTAGCCCACTTACAAATCTGAATCCTTGGCCCAGTATCTTAGGCCTGTGTCTCTCCACTGTTTCTGTCAACCAATATCTTCTAGTGCCCTTTTATCTAGTGTAACCACCCTTCACACAAAGTATTACTTACACATGCACACACGCGCACACACACACACACACACACACACACACACACACACACACACACACACACACGCGCGGACAGACATACGGACAAACACACACACACACACACAGATGGACAGACATACAGATGAACATACACACACACAGATGGACAGACATACAGACAAATATACATACACGCACACACACACACACACACACACACACACACACACACACACACACACACACACACTCCCAGGGAAGACCGGTAGAATGCTCCAACTCTCTCAGCTTTCTTCTTGTCATGATAGTACTGCCACAGCTCTGGGTTAGGACCAGAGACTTCCAATTACCTGGCTGCTCTTAACTAAGCTAAATGTAAGCACATCAGTTAATCTAACTGATAGCAAACATAAACAGTCTAATAGAAGATGTGCACCACAGAGCTTATTAACCAACAGTCCAACTAATGCTTACTTTTCTCAGATAAACAACAATACTTGCATATATAATAAATAATGTGGATCTGTTACAAGAGCTTAAAGGTCAATAAATACACTTTACATAAATTATAAAGAAAACAGTGTAAATATAATTTAAAATGTATGCAGTTGAGCTCTTGCAGAAAGAGAAAATAAAAGGCAATAAAAATGGACAGTATGCATATAGAAAAAATAAGCTCCAGATTCCTAAGGCCCCAGCTCAATAAATACTATAATTTATTATCATAAATTAAATTAATAAATAATCTTCAAGTAAATATATTTTCTAGATGAATACATAAAAGAGACAAGTCAAGATAGCATATCTCACATAGCATATCATAGCCCATAGTTATATACAATGCTTTCCTCCCCAGTTTCCAGTACTCATCCCATACCATCCCCCTGTTGCTGGACTTCCTGTAAGAGAAAAAATTCCAAATACATAACCAAGTCTGCTTCTTCTTCCTGGACTCTACCCTGGTATGGCTTAGTGATATGTAAGTCACTAATTCTATTAGCAATTATATCGCAAAAGCTGTTCTCAATCTTTCATTTTTTGTTACATTTATAAAAGAAGACAGAAATACTGGAAATGCAACACGCTTCAAAAAACATATCCTGTTCTTTTGCAATCAAAATGACAAAGTCATGTCTTCCTTAGCTGTAAGAGCAATATTCTTTTTTTCAAATAATGTTACTAATTTTAACATATTTACAGTACATACATAAAAAGGAGAAAGGAAAATTCAGTTTTTTTACATAACAATAGGCATTTTTCAAATCATCAAAAACTGAATTTCAGAAGAGCAATATTCTGATTGCAGATGAACCAGATGGAAGAACAAGAAAACATACATTACATGATAACTGCTCCCTTAATCCAGGAATTACCTCTGACGTCATGAATGTCTTGGCGGTATTAGGTCATATAACAGGTGAGGTTACTTATGGAAATATTCATAAACAATTCATAGTATTACTTCTATATTTCCAGCCTTAAATTTAATGAATGCAGCACTATCATATTGCACACAGGTCTTACAGTACCTGACTACATAATTCTAAGAGCTCAAGGGAAAATATTGGTGTAAATGCATCTTTTTCTGTGATTCCTATTTATGTAGCCTTAAGAGTGATCTTATAGATTGGAGTTAGCAGTATACTGGTAGGAAATCATGAAAACAAACTGCAACTGAGGAGGAAGATTTATTTGTATATCTTTTTCTCTTTCCTGTATCTCACTTTCTCTCTTATAGGTTTATAGATCTAGTTTATCTGCTGTTGTGGACCATTTTAAGCTTAGTCAATTTATCTCTCAAATGTGAGAATCAAACCTTGTACTTTGAGACTGTGAGGTAAATACTTTAACCATTATACTAACCCCTACTCCCTCTTCATGACCTAGAGGCCCTTTGGGGCTATACTTTCACTTGGGTCTATATTAGAACATCGAAGTTTCACAACTTCAAATGTTCTAATATCGACCCCTATTCAGCGAAAGCTGAAAACATCGAACATACAGAACAGCAAATTTTTTCCTAGGGAAAAAATTTGCTGTTCCAAAACACATACACACAACAGAAGCACATCAAACAAACAGCAATCCACACACATACACCTAAAATCTTACACCTAACCCTACACTAAACTATACACACACACCACTAATTATCCACTTACCGTAACCCAAACCCTAACCCTAAGGTCCATCACTATCGCACACTCAGCTCACCCGCGCCCTAACCCTAACTCACCTACCCCACCCTAACTCTCACATCCACACAATCGCACACTTACCTGACCCGCGCCCTAACCCTAACTCACCTAACCCGCCCTAACCTTCACGTCCACACAATCGCACACATACCTAATCCTAACTAACCTAACCCGCACTCAATCGCACACTTACCTGAACCCGACCCATAACTTTCCACCACAGCACTGAAAATACTGAAGCCACAGAAACGGACAACCGAATTCTTTCCCTAGGAAAACATTTGGTTTTCTGTTGCTTTGATATTTTCAGCTGAATAGGGGTCGATATTAGAACATTCGAAGTTTTGAAACTTCGATGTTCTAATATAGACCCCTTTCACTTGTACCATTTTGAGCTATACTTTTACTTACTGAGCTACACTTTTACTTATTAAAATTCTCATCACAGCTCATTCTCATTGAAGCAGACACAGGAAGCTTTCCAGTTGCTGGAAGAAGTCATGGTCTTACCTGATTCAGGTTGGGACTATCATTACTTTGCTAGATCTTTCTTTCTTTCTTTGTCTTTTATCTTTTTTCTTGTATCTACTTTAGCTATCTTCACACTTTTCCACTCATTTACATCAAATTCCGGACATCCACCCCCCCCTTTCCTGTAGTCTGATTTCATATATGTGTTCACTGTAGTAAAACCCTGCAGGCAGATCTCTTGTCACAGCAAATGAAGCATTTCTGGTAATTCAAAATTGTACACCTTTTAGTTTACCAGATCTGTTTATAATTTGTAGCATTGAAAACCATGCATGCAATATGTATCCAGTCTGAATAGATAAATACATTTGTATTTCACCACCTATACATTGTTGACATGTCATGACCAAAGGAACTGTGAAGGACATGCTCAACTGAGTTAGGTAGTTAAAATAGACTTCTGTGCATTTTGAATAGGTACAGCATTGTTTTGAAGTGAGGGTAGATTAAGTTATTCAGACTTTCTACGTTAGATTACACGTCATGAATTTGCAGTCTCACTGATTGTTTTGCTTAGTCTTTATTTTATCTGGGACTGGTCATACATAGAACTCATGTCTGTCATGTGTTCTACTTTATTCACCCTGATTATTAATGTGAGTGATAGTTATACACTCTGCCTGTGCTTTGCAACCTTAGTTATTTTAATTGGTTTAACTAGTCATAATCAGATACCCCCTTTAAACAGTTGTTGTGGTCGTACAGTTGTAAAGTTAAACTCTGCTTTATGATTAGTCGAATGGTTTCAGCTACTGCATGTTATATTATGTTTGTACAGGGCTATTTCACATTTATAAACAATAAAAAAAAAACAGTTCCCCATGAATTACCACATCAATGATAATACTCTGAACACAGAAGGCGTCATAAGAGATCTGAGAACACAGGTAGACAGCAACCTCTCTTTTAACCACCACACTGCCACTGTGGTCGGAAAGTCATTCTATGTGGCACATCTCATTACTAAGGGTTTTGCATCCAGGAAGAAAGAGGTTATTGTCTCCCTCTACTCTTCCCTCATTAGGCCAGTCTTCGAGTACAGTGTCCCATTTGGCATGTACCTCACTAGACACCTACAACAACTGGAGAGGCCACAAAAATACCTCACAGAGAGGTTCTTAGGCCTTAAACAATTGTCCTATATGGACAGATTGAAAAAACTCCAACTATTCTCTGTCTCATATTGCCTACTTAGAGGCGATCTCTGCTTGACTTACAAAGCCATGTCCGACCCAGCTCTGTTAGAAATGCTACATCTAAAGAAATCCCAATCCCTCTGCACTACATGCTCCAGAGACCTCAACCTCATTACCACAATCAACAGAACAAGCTGGAGGGACAGGTTCATAACCCAGAGACTGCCCATGCTATGAAATAGACTTCCCATACATGTCAAGCAGAGTGCCTCACTGGCCCTCTTCAAGAGAAATCTTGATGAGTGGATGGGAAATAGAAAATTCACCCCGGGGATCACTCCAGTGGCTCTACTTGACTGAGGCACTGGGAACTAAGGTTGGGTGGCACGATGCCAGGGTAATCCCATGGGCTAGGCTTGTAAAGGCTCCAGGGCTATTAGCCTAGTACACAGCTATGAACCTATAAAGAAACTATAAAGAAATTAGGAGCTCAGACCAAACAGTTATGGCACAATTGCAGGTGAGAATGTTTATACATTTCATGCAACTGCAAATTTGCCTGAATGAAGCTAGGTACAAATATCATTCATAGCTTGAATTCCACCATTCAGCAACAAACTGCCTATTTAATACTCGTGCTTTAAAATTGTTTAGTCACTTTAAATGCCCCAATAAAACCTACCTCTAAACAGCTCTGTGCATGAGCAGTCTTCTCCCTGTTACTTGACACCCCTCCCACAACAGTTCATTACTTTGCAAGGTTAGATCTGAATAAAATGTGATTTGTAGATTTTTTTTTAACTTTTGTAGAGGCTACTAACTCTCTCTTGAGAATACATTTGGGATTACATAATGTACAACTATAATCCTCTTTACATTTGAAGCTTAGTATTCAATCTTAAAATTTTTGGATAGCAGGCACTTTTTTTCTTCCCTTATTACAACAGTGGAATCAGTATCTTGTGCACATGCACTGACTGATTGGCTCCCAGTATTGTAGAGGTCTGACATTCATCACAGCTCAGAACCTCCCTAATTCTATCTATTTCATTCAGCTCTCCTCGTACAAAACCCCCAGCATTCCACTTCACCTTTCCTAGCAAAAGTAACACACATTGTCTCAACAAGTAAGGAATGCATTTAGATTTCTACAGGAATTTCTGGATCACATTGCTACATAATCCCATTAACCACTCCTAAATCTTATCCCAAAATACAATTTTCCATAATCTGTATAAATTTAAACCATAATTTTCATTATCATATTAAAGAAGTAACTTCAAACTCAATCCTGGGACTACCATCCCATGCACTCCTGCTCACAAATCTCTCTCTTACACAACTAACTGCACTGTCTTTAATGCAAAAAGTATAAAAAACAAACTTGACAAAGTGCCTTTCTGACATGCCACAAATCAAATATAGGAGCAGTCACAGAATCAAGGCTCAAGAATGATACACCTAACTTTCTCTTTGTACAACAACTCTCATGCCTCTAGACCTGGGCCTCAGACTTAAGGTGGTGCACTTATAGTTTACAAGTCTATCTTCTTCCCAACAGTGTAGTACAAACAAATGTAGCCATAGTCCCTGATGCAAACAAGATATTTCTAAAGATTTCCACTACCAAATATCCACCCCTTGTCTTTGCCACCATAAGCTCCACCCCCCCCCCCACTTTCCTCTCCAAATTCAAATCAGTCATAAATAATATTCTGTCCATCACCCATCATTCTAGGAAACATTAACCTTAATTTTCATGGATCTCTTTTGAGTGATATGACGGAATTTTTGGCCAATCTAAACCAAAGGCAACTAACATGGGATCCTGCATGACCTAATACACACTTGTCCAATTCACTTTCTATTAAACAATGTAATCACATACACCATCACACCATCTTATATCTTACCATCAACACCCCATCCTTCCAGTGACCACTGCCTCATCACATTCTTTATATACAATTATCACATTATGCCCTGCCCCAAACTAATAACATTTAGACTACATTCCTGTAATAACATGAAAATAAAACACACAAGTATAGGATAGAGAAAACACTTCGTGTCTTATCTCTCAGCAGTCCATATTTTCACAGAATGCCCAGATTTATGCCTCATATTTTAGTTCAGTTCCTCATATAATTTATGGTTTTCTGGCAGATTACTGAAGACTGAAGTCAGTAAATAATAAAATATCTTTCAGTTTTAGACTTCATATTTTTCAGAAAATGCTTGCTATAACAAATCCTATTATTCTAGCAACAGTCAATTTATAATAACAATATTTAAAATCTGTCCATATTTTGGGGTCTTTGTCACCCCTTTTATTTTAGACTTTGTCCAGTTTTGCTGTGCTAAGGGGCTGAGAAGTAAGTTTCGTGCATGTTGATAGTTAAGCACTTTCATTATAAAGTCAACTGAGACTTCTTCAGAAGTAACAAATCTCTACATTTCATAGTTTAAAAAAACACTTCCTTTATTAAATTTTACAATTCGAATAACTAAACTAAATTTTCTACATATACAAATAACTTTTGTTTGCCACCACATACCCTTAACCTACATTCCCTTAGCATTCACATACATATCAATGAAATCATTGCCTTATTACTCTGCCTGGGGAAAAACATTTACAAGAGTACTTCTACTACTACTACAATATTGCAATCAAAGAGTTTTTGTATGGGTTCCTTGTCATCTGAACATTCTATAAAATCAGTTGACTCTGGGACCTGTGTTATTTCATTTAATATTTTTGATAATTCCAAGGACTAAGATTACAGGGTTCACTAAATGTGCCAATGAATGTAAGATCAGGACTGTGGTGACTTTAAATCTTGATATAATTGCATTAAACAGTTATCTTAGAGATGTAGTAATTGGTTATCTACCACTGATATGGAATTTATCCTTCTCAAATATAAGTATTTGATTTCTGCAGAATGAGAAATCAATTTAAATATAAATTTTTGTGACATCCATTGAAAGCAGTTTAGGAACAGAAATGATTTGGATGTTAAAACTGATGATAAATTTACATTTAAAGTTCATCCCCCGGATTCTCAAAAGCTTACACGGAGTGCAAGATCGGTGCAGGAGCTCAAGCAGGCAATATGTCTGCCGTGCGATCCAGGAACAGCCTGCAGGGGTGTGCACAAGCACTCCTACACTAATCTTGCACGGACTAAGCCCTGGTATGCAAACCACCCCATTTGCAGGTGAAATCCATGCAAATGAGGTGATTTCGCAATCCAGGAAGCTTGCAACAGTCCGTGCAAGACTAGTGCTATCTGCAGAAATGTACTCAGTTAGTAACCGAGTACTTTTCTGCAAAATCCAAAACGGAGCTGTGACAGCCCCAGATAAAGGTTGCATATCATGTAGTAAGCATGCCAATGGCCAAGTATAAGGCCATTGGCATTGCAAACAAAAAAATTAAATACAAAAATCAACTTTTATTTTTCTTTAGCCGATCTCGGCTGTTTAAGCGTAGGGCAGTGGCACGCAAATGGGATCTGGGGGAAAATAATAAAATAAACCTAAAATAAGCAGTCTAACTAAAATTACTATTCTGCCATGTAAGTCAATGGGAGGCAGAAGACAACCTGGCCAGTGAGTAGTGGTTGCTAAGGAGGGAGGCTCACTGTATGACATGTAACTATGCATTACCAGGCAATCCTATGCAAATGAGGGGAAGGATAGTGAATCCCAATTTTCCCCAGCATGTGAGTCAGGTCCCAACAGTGTAAGAGTAGGAATAGCTTGGTGCAAGCCTAGGAGTTAGGTGACATCATGGCGGGGTGTGCCAGGCATACTGTAAGTGGATTGGTACCCTGTGGCTCGGGTTTGCTCCTAGCTTAGCACAGCTAAGCTAGGGAGTGTGTCTAAAGCTGCCTAGCACTCTTTACAAAGTCTAAGCAGGTGTGCGTGTTGTGCACCAGGTTTTACAAGAAGAAAAAAGAAGTTAAACCAGGAAATAGCAGCACTGTGCACATTTGAGCACTCTGTTTGTGCGGCACACACACAGGCATAAACAGGAAGGCAATGGGAAGAGAAAACAGCAGTAGGAAGGTAATCAAGGAGAACTAGCTTAGCTGGCAGGTGAAATGTATCAGAATCAGCCAATTACACAGGCAGCAGACCAGCCCAGCCCAGAACACTACTATAAACTAAGCAAACACTTTCCCCTCTGGTTTTTCTCACACTCCACACCACCGGTGTAAACAAGCGGAGAACTTTTAACACTCACAACAGCAAAATGATAGGGGCTGCAATAGCTATCATACAACTTGTGGAAGAGGCTGAGGGTGGTGAGGATGTGAATGCTGTTGACCAACCCACAGTGAGGAGACGGAGAAGAGTGTACAAACCCAGAGTAACCTACCAGGGGCTACATGAGCTGCAGATAGTGCAGCGCTATAGGGTGGACAGGGACCTCCTACAGCAAATTGTTGAGCTGTGCTGGTCACGCCTGACACACAGAACTAACAGAGAGGAACCCATCCCAGTGGTTGCCAAGGTATGTGTAGGCCTAAGAATGCTAGCTACAGGTACCTTCCAAAGGCCAACTGGAGATATGATGGGGATTTCACAGGCATCAGCATCCAGGGTACTCCATCAGTTCCTGGATGCCATGTCAGCACATGTCGGTGAGCACATATATTTCCCCAACACCCATGAGGCATTGGCCAGCAATATGCAACTGTTCCACCAAATAGCAGAATACCCTGAGGTAGTGGGTGCTATAGACTGCATGCACATATGCATCAAAGCACCACCCAGTGAGAGAGGTAGGGTCTACATCAACTGCAAGGGCTGCCCCTCCATCAACTGCCAGGTCATGTGCAATGCCCAGGGCATAATAATGAATGTGTGTGCTGGCTGCCTCGGAAGCTATCATTATTCTCACATCTGGCATGTGACACAGCTCTACCAGAAATTTGCCAGTGGGATCATCCCTCATCGTCACTTAGTGGGGATGCTGGATATGCACTGGAGCCATGGCAGATGACACCCATCAGAAATGCACACACACCCAAACAAGAACTCCATAATGAGGCACACGCACAGACCAGAATTATAGTAGAGCATGTCTTTGGGATGCTCAAGTCATGGTTCCGGTGCCTGGACACATCCGGTGGAGCCTTGCAATACTCACCAGCTACATGTACCCAAATTGTCCTTGTATGTGCCATGCTACACAATATGATCCTGTGGAAACAGCTGCAGCAGGAACAGCACAAGGCAGGGCCACACTGCCCCCCCCCCACCATTGCCAAGGTCTGCACAGGCACAGAGTGACTCGGAGGAGGAACAACCTCAGCCTGCCCCAGTAGACAGAAGGAGGCATGCCCAGTATGCCTTGACCTTAGCAAAGAGGCAACGCATAGCACATACACTGACACAGGAAAAAACACCTCTCTCCGACTCTCACATACAGTAAAAGGGATGCCAAACATTATACTACCTGTGCCTAACCATATATAGGAAGTGTACTATGTGCATCCGACATAGGCAGCCCTGCAGCACCACTCTCAATACTGGGACACCCACAAGGTAAGGGAATCACACATGCCATTCGGGGGGGGGGGTCACATATCCAACAACAGTCACAGCCAGCAGGACAGGTGCAGACAAATACAAACAAAGGCTGTGCTATGGCCTCTGAATGAGGCCTATGGGTAACCCCACCCAGGCCTACACAGACAGATTACAGCAGGTCTGGTAGTGGGATGTCAGTTATGAAGGGTAGGAAGTCAGAAACTAATATGTAGGTAATTAAAAGCTAAGATCTGTAGTACACTAGTATGCCTCTAGCCAGCACAATAGGTAAGACTACAGACTGAAATGGAGTACCCAACATACCAGTACAGTCCTAACAAATGTGTACAAGTGTCAGGTGTGCCCCCCCATCAGACGCAGAAATGTAGTCACAGTCAGGTGTGCCCCCCAATCCTGTATAGAAATGTAGAAACAGTCAGGTGTGCCCCACCCTATCCTACATAGAAATATAGTAATAGTCAGGTGTGCCCCCCAATCCTGTGTAGAAATGTAGAAATAGTCAGGTGTGCCCCCCATCCCACATAGAAATATAATAACGGTCAGGTGTGCCCCCCACAATCCTGTGTAGAAATGTAGAAATAGTCAGGTGTGCCCCCCATCCTATGTAGAAATATAGTAACAGTGAGGTGTGCCCCCCAATCCTGTGTAGAAATGTAGAAATAGTCAGGTGTGCCCCCCCATCCTACGTAGAAATATAGTAACAGTCAGGTGTGCCCTCCCCAATCCTCTGTAGAAATGTACAAATAGTCAGGTGTGCCCCCCCATCCCATGTAGAAATATAGTAACAGTCAGGTGCCCCCCCACAATCCTGTGTAGAAATGTAGAAATAGTCAGGGGTACCCCCCTCCTACATAGAAATGCAATAACAGTCATGTGTACCCCCCAATCCTGTGTAGAAATGTAGAAATAGTCAGGTGTGCCCCCCATCCTACGTAGAAATATAGTAACAGTCAGGTGTGCCCCCCCCCACAGTCCTGTGTAGAAATGTAGAAATAGTCAGGTGCCCCCCCCCATCCTATGCAGAAATGAAGTAACAGTCCATGCCAAATGATCGACGGATACTCTGCAGAGACAGCATGCTACCTGTAGGTGTACAACACAAAGGTCAGCTATGCAGTACAAACTACCTGGACTCGATCCACACATTCAATACTGACAGCCATACTGGGCATGCCCACACAGAGTAATGAAGGCAATGTCAGTCAACAACATACTGAAAGGTTATACTGGGCATGCTCACACACTTAAACACATGAAGGCCATGTCTGCAAACACCAGTGGACCAGACATATCTGGCAGCTGCAGATGTTAGTGCAGACACTCCTCAGTATGCACCACACATGCTTTGCACACACAGTGGATAGGAATACAGGCATATATGTAAGGACAACACACTATAATAAGCCAAAGGTAGACATACATAGATGTGTGGAAGAGGGTGACTGTGACAAGGAACCATCCAGGGCTCTCACACCCAGCACACAGCCAAAAGGCCACAACCACACGAGGGTATGGTGTCACATACTGCAGATACTAGCCACCGGTATCTGTCAGCATTACAGAGTATGTGGTGCACGTGCCAGCTGTGCAACATGACTGTTCAAGGAAGTAGTCATCTGGCAGCTGTATACATGTACCTGTGGAATATGACTCAGGTTGTGCCCACATGTGGCATGTCAACCCCTAGATGAATGGGTTATGGCCCATGCACACACACTGCCCTCCCCATAGCCCCAGTATGACAAACCTGCTGAGGTCATCTACTGTGAAATACACCTTTGGGAGAGTGTATCCCAGTAACCTCTGTGGTGTGTCCCATAACCGTGTATTGCTGTAGTGTGATAAATTAGTTAGGTAAGAGTTCCAACCCCAGCTTTGGCAACTGTATGTATGGGTGTGTGTTTGTCTGACTCTGTCTATGTAGACAGCAATGTTTTTTAGGGTGGTCAAACTCCCTACAATTGAAATGCTCTACTTTGGTAAGGCTGCTGATGTCATCCACCGAGAAATACATCCCTGGAAAGATTATATCCCAATAATCTCTGTGGCACATCCCATGACTGCATACTGCTGTAGTGTGATAAAATAGTTAAGTAGGAGTTCAATTCCCAGAGATGGCAACTGTGTCTGTTTGTGTAGAGAGAAATGTTTTTTAGGGTAGTCACACTCCCTACAATTTAAATACTCATCTTTGGCAAGGCTGCTGATGTCATCCACCTAGAAATACACCTCTGGGTAGCTGTCACCCAGTAATCTCCATAGCACATCCTATAACTGCAACCTCTTGTAGTATGATAACCTCATTAGGTAGCTGTTCAAATCCCAGAGGTGGTAGGTTTGTCTGTCTGTGTAGAAAGCAATGCTTTTTAGGGTAGTCACACTCCCTGCAATTCAAATGCTCATCTTTGGCAAGGCTGCTGATGTCATCCACCTAGAAGATAATCTTCATAGGGCATTCTGTAACTGTGTGCTGCTGTACTGTGATAAATTAGGTAGGTAGCTGTTCTACTCCCAGATATGACAAGTGTCTGTAGAGAAAGCAGTGCTTTTTAGGGTAGTCACACTCCATACAATTTGTGTGCTCTACTTTGGCAAGGCTGCTGATGTCATCCACCTAGAAATGCACCTCTGGGAAAGCTATAGTCCTGTAATCTCTGTAGCACGTGCCACAACTGTGTACTGCTGTAGTGTGATATAGACCTCTGTTAGGGATTCTATACCCACGTATGTCGGTTGTGGATGATTTAATTGTGCCTGTGTAGGGAGCAATGCATTTTAGGCTAGTCACACTCAGTACATGCCCAATGGCCTACTTTGACAGTCCTGCTGATGTCATCCAATGTGAAATACACCTTTGGGGAAACAGTACTCCAGTAATCTCCGTGGCGTGTGCTATAACTGCATAGTGATGTAATGTAATAAACTAGTTAGGTAGGGGTTCAACTCTCTGACATGACAGGTGTGTGTTTGTAACTTGTATTATGTGTGACACCTGGGCCCGATGTGGGGTGGGTTTTGTAAATGTCTTTTATGGTGGCCCTATATCACAATGTCCACTGTACAGGGATAACAGATGTGAAATAGCTGAGAGGCTGGTGTGCAAATCCATACCCATACATGTGACATCACGGCCAGGAAATCACAGTTAACAACCCCGGTATTACCCAGAGCACAATCTCAACCCATGTCACATAAGCACACACACATGCCAAGGCAATAGCCAATATGTGTGTAGTACACTGCATATTGGTGACTGATAGTAACTAAGGAGTGATTGCAGTGGCCTACAGAGGGCATAGCACTCTGTCCATCTGTTCAATAGGCACATACATGCAGACAGTGCACCTTCCCCATGTTCCCCATTGGACACCTGCAACACCTGTGGTGCCATCACATGTGACCCACAAAGGACATACCATGCCTGAAAACATGCCCTGTATGGACAGATGCCACTGATGCCAGGGAATGCCGTTAGCATGCTATCAATGTAGGTGCAGGGTTAACCTGCTGTCCATTACCAGTTCCTGCCACAGGTGGCCAAGACTGGCACATCTGATGATAATCTGTGTATACAACATGGGCCTGACACCCCAGGTACAGTTATGTCACTGTACATGCATGTGGGAGGTGTGCACATCCCAGACACCATCCATGTCATGGACTAGGGAACACATACATAACAAGTGATGCACAGCATTGGCCACATGCAATAGCCACCCAGGTGACTGGATGGTGGATACAATACCCACCTGTGTGGGCAAATGCAGAAACCACAGGCCTGAGCCACAATGCAGACCATTATCATGTGGCCAGACCCCAAGGTATACCCATCACCTAGCCTTGTATAGTCATCTGGCACAGTCGACCACTACATACTCATGCAGAAATGCACCCATACATGTCAGTACTGGCACCATGTGTGTTTGTATGTGTGTTGTATGATGTGTATAATCACATCCACACTCACTACAACCCCCAGTGGCATACTGAAGCATGCTGTCTGATGTAAGACACCTCCCCATACCCTTTGCCCATATAACCTCTGTATGACCCATGTAGTGCATGTGATACCTGCACAGTAATGTGTTGTGGCAATCTCACTAGTGATGAGCTGTATCCCTGGCCCTGACAAGTGTGTCAATGTGCATGAGTCCTTGTGAGAGTGTGGCTGTGTTGACACTGGCACCTGTTCATGTGGACAGGCACATGTACATCACCTACCATATAGCTACCATATCCCTGTTGCAGATGTCACTCACCATCACATATATTTTCTGTGGACTCTACAACATGTAACCTATGTGGTGCATCCAACAACTGCATAGGAGTGTGACAGCACTACATAGTCATCAAGGATTTGATACCCTGTGCTGGTAGGTGTGTGACACAAACATGCCTAGGTTTTACTCTCCCACTCCTCCCTGACTTGTCGATGCCGCTGTCTGCCTCTCTCACTCCCTCACTGGAGGATGTGAAGACCTATATCTGCTTTTCTTAGGCAGCAGCATGTGTATTTCAAGGTAATGCTCATGATCGGCTGATGGCCTCTGCACGAATTGCAGCCCTCCCCTAGATAATTGCATGTGGAACAGCTGTGGTAACATTCCCATAGCCAATTGCATGGAAACACACTCCAGTATCTAGGAACATCATGTTTGTGTTGGTCCTTTTCATTCACTGTTAGCAGGAACTCATTCTGTTGTTTGGAAAACAGCATCTCAGATGGAGTGGGGATTTGCCTCTGACAATGTACACTGTGGAAACAGGCCAACACACAGGAGGGGGATGTGCCTGACCTGACTACAGACTGTAAGTGCTGCTATACTGCATTCAGAGTAATGTTGGTTTAACAGGGTGCGTGCGGATATGGCTGTCCTACATGTATTAATACCTGCCATGTCAGTTGTATGTTTATGAGAAGTCCCCATCTGTAGGGTTATCTGCAGACTGGGCAGTGTGTGGTGCCTTTGGTGTCATGTATTACCCACATAACATGTATCTGTGAACTGCAGAAGGTAGTGTGAGGATTGCAGTCTGTAGATGGTGAAAGCCAGGACAGTTACTGACTTCATATCCCTCATAGGACATATGTTGCAACAAACCCTGTTACAACAGTAAATGCATGATGTTATCACAGCAACATTTCAATATTGGCTCTGTGTATGTACTTCCAGCCACAAGTCAGTCAACCTTTGTACATATGTCATGCATTAAGAGGTGGATATGTGCTGTACATCATAATTAGTGTCATCATATCTGATAACAAGCCAATGAGATATCAGACTGCAATACATGTTATGTACAGTAGGGGTTATATTTGATGACATAACCTGGACATGCTGTGGTTGTTTGTACAGTACTGAGGACTGTGTACTTATGGTGAATGTCGACAGTGTGTGCATTGTTAATATTTACCTTGGCCTGTGTACAGACTGTGGCAGTTGTCATCATTCTTGGTCCCATCCTATCTAATGTTACATGCTGCATGTTACCCTATTGGCTTACATGTTTGTAGGGTCATACACACACATGTCCCATACCACAGTCAGCCATCAGACCAAACTGTGTAGCAGCCCAGTATATGTAGGGTTAGTGTGTGAGTGACACTTATGAGGATGGTGTTGAACAGATAGTCCATATACTGTAATATTATGCTAGCTTGCCATATGTGACTGTGGCTGTGTTCTCATTGGTTGTGGTTATGCACTTTTGCACAGGTGTATCTTACCCTGTGCTGTGACATGCCTGTACAGCCTGCTATATTATATGCAGGTACATGTGTATTCCCCCATAGAAGATGTAGGCCAGTGTTAAGCCAGTCTGCCTGTAGCCTGCACAGTGCATTGTTACATGCCCAGCAGCTTAGTGTACTTACCCAGTGAGATGTCATGTGCAGATACTTGCCAGATGCACTCCTTCCAGGCCTCCCTTAACAGTCATGTATGTCAGACAGAACAGTGAGATGCTGTACAGATGTACGCCAATATCTAGTGTTTAGTATGTGGCTATGGCACCCCTGTACCAGTGGTTATTACATGTCAGGCCAGACAGAGGTGTGTGAATGCATAACCTATGGTGGCATATGTATACCAGTCGCTATGTGTTATACCCATCTACATGGCTGTTAACATCCATATTGTCAGGCATGGTACACATGTTTTGCACTAAGAGGTTCTGTGTATATCTCTGGACTGTACAGAGTTTATCAGAATGTCCACACATATTGGCCAATATCTCTGCTGCAGTCAACAGGGGCAGTACCTGCTAGCAGCAGTACTTTACTATGATGTCCTTAGGATGTCTGTCAGTAGCCAATGGCACATATG
Source organism: Protopterus annectens (assembly GCF_019279795.1). Taxonomy (NCBI): domain Eukaryota; kingdom Metazoa; phylum Chordata; order Ceratodontiformes; family Protopteridae; genus Protopterus; species Protopterus annectens. The sequence continues at coordinate 858,346,269 of NC_056745.1, forward strand.
TGGAAAGCAGATGTGACCTCTCACACACACCATATCTGTGAAGACAATCCCAATTACAGTAGCAATAGTATATAGAACTGTAATAGTACACAAATAAAGATGTTTCATTTATGCAAACCTGTGTGTGGTATTTTTTCCTTTGATGTCTCTGTAGGTATATGTTGCAGGCAATGACTGCCATTTGTATGGGTGGCCCATACAGTGTCCAGTTGTTCAGGTGTGAACTGTAGGCATAGTGGCTGTTCCATATTTTGTGCACCTTCTACATAAGATAAATGTATCTTACTATACATATCTCTGTGTGTGTTTGTGTAGTCACATGTATATCTATCTATCTATATATATATATATATATATATATATATATATATATATATATATATATATATATATATATATATATATATATATATATATATATATACGTATCTGCATATATATGTATCCTGGGGATGTTGATAGCTTCCACATTTTACATTTCCTATGGGAGACAGACTGTACTGCATGATATGTTACCAATACCAGCCTGACATCATACAGGTGGGTTGTAGTACTGTTAACATCTTGTACCCATGTCATGTCAGGTACTGGTTTTGGGATCTGCAGCACTTGGTAGTGTATTGCAGGGCAGACGTGTTTGGCTGTGGGGGGTATGCCTATTCGTACAAGACATATATTGTTTGGGGCCTCTCAACCCCATTAACCGTGCATGTAGACACTTTTGTTTTGGTTAATCTACCATTGCTATCTATAGATGTATGGCCACATATACCTATATAGATACATATATTGCTTACATATATATGACTATGTCCGTATATACCTACATAGATATATATCTGCGTTCATAGGTTAGTACTAGGCTAATTGCCCTTGTAGACCATTTTAAGGCTAGCCAATTACCCCATGTGAGGATCAAACCCTGCATCTTGGGTCAGTAAGGTAAACACCTTAGCCATCATGCCAACCTCCCACCATTATGTACTTGCTGTGTATATGTAGACATATAGGTGTAGACATATATATGTGTCGATGTAGGCATTTGCATGTATATATGTTCATATATATTTATATATATATATATATATATATATATATATATATATATATATATATATATATATATATGTATATATATATATATTTAAATATATATATATATATATATATATATATATATATATATATATATATATATATATATATATCTACATATATAAATATGCTGTATCTGTTTATATATTAATATATTTATACACACACATACATCTAGATGTTGGTATACATTCTCTGTACTGTTGCATGACTGGGCTGGATGATATGTTTCTGAAAACATCAGCTTTATGTATATCTTTCGTGGTTTAGAGGTAAATCACTTTGTGTACAGTGTGCAGGGCCCTGGGATCACGCCTTGCAGAAGCTGTTTATTTTGTTGCTGGGCAGAACACAGGCCATTGGATACAGATTGATTAAGGCACTTTAAAGAAGTTGTAATTGGATTTGTGCAGCAGTAAGCACTGCTAAATTCTGGTTACAGTTTTTTACACTCAGCTTATAAAGCTTAACCTGTGTAGGCAGTGTTAACCCCCGCACAAACATGCTTATAACTGCCTTAATCACTCTGTATTCAATGCCCCTTGTTCTTCCCAGCAACACAACATAAAGCCTCTGCAAGGCTCAAACCCAGGAGCCTGCATACCATGGCCAATACAATTCACCACTAAGCCATAGCAGACACGCATAGCCCTGATGTTTCCATAAACGTATCATCCAGCAGAATCATTCAGCAGTACAGGTAATGTACTTTTACATCTAGATGTATGTGTGTGTGTGTAAAGATATATATATATATATATATATATATATATATACATATATATATATATATATATATATATATATATATATATAAATAAATAGATATATACCTCCTCTCTCTCTCTCTCTCTCCATGTATACATCTATACATATATGTCTACATATATATATATATATATATATATATATATATATATATATATATACACAGATGGGTCTACTTCATTTGCCCGAACTTCCAATTGCCCGACACCCATTTGCCCGACTCCATTTGACCGAAATTTCATTTGACCGACACTTCATTTGACCAACACTTCATTTGACCGACAAGTATTATTGGCAAGAAAATGGGATATTCCCCCTTCCCCACTGTAGTGCGACCCTGGAGTTAGAATATATAGTTAGGAGGGTGTGGGGGGCACATCCCACCACAATGGGGGGTGAGGGGCAAAGCCCCCCACTTACTTTTGTTTTACTAAGCAATATTAAAGCAAAACTAAACAATATTATATGAAATTAAGTGGGGGGGGGCTTCATCCCCCACACCCCCCATTGTGTAGGGCTGTGCCCCCACACCCCCCTAACTATATATTCTAACTCCAGGGTCGCACTACAGTGGGGAAGGGGGCATATCCCATTTTTTTGCCAATAATACTTGTCAGTCAAATGAAGTGTCGGTCAAATGAAGTGTCAATCAAATGAAATTTCGGTCATTTGGTCTTGGGCAAATGGGTGTCGGGCAAATGGAAGTTCAGGCAAATGGAGTAGACCCATATAGATATATAGCTATGAACACAGGCACCGTTAAAGGGAGTGAGGGGCGTCAAGCAATATACGTCTTACACGTATTGATATCCCCCCCACCCATCAAAACAGGTCTGCCCTGCAATACAGTACCAACTGTTGCAAATCCCATAACCAGGACCTGATACTACATGGCCACAGGATGTTAACAGTAAGCCATCCCACCTGTATTATGTCAGGCTGGTATTGATAACATATCATGCAGTACAGTCTGGCTACCATAGTGAATGTACAATGTGTAAGCAATAAACAGTCCCAAGATACATATACACAGACACATGTATGAAGATACTTTTACTTATACTTATATATGTATATATATATATATATATCTATATATATATATATATATATATATATATATATATATATATATATATATATATATATATATATATATATATATATATATATATATATATATAGATATATACATATATGCAACTACACATACACACACAGAAGTATGTCTAGGAAGATACATAATCAGAGGGTGCACACCATACTGACCAGCCAGTATCCCTACAGTTGCAACCTCATCCGATGGACAGTGTATGAGTCACCCATACCAAAGGCGATTGTTGCCTGAAACATATACCCACAGAGAAGTCAAAGGATGTAACACATCACACAGGTCTGTATACATAAGAAAGGTTTGTGTACTATTACAGTTGTATATGCCATGTCATATAGCTGATTATACTTTGAAATACATACAAACAGAGTAATGCAACTCTCAAACAGATCATTTATTACGATAGTCCGAAAACATCACATATGTTGGTGTCCACACCAAGGCCTTCAAGTAGTACAACAGGAAAGACAGACTGGGCCACAGGATAACAAGCAATCAACAGTATGTAATGCATATAGCCCAGTGGCCTCTAAATACACTCTGCATGCACTTCCTAGGGGGGAAAGACCAGGGTTGACACTATGGGTGGTATCTGTTACATAACAATGCATAACTGAAATCATCACAATCACACTGATGGCAGTAAGCAGTAGGCCAGCAATTGTCACAAGGTGAAATGTATGGTAATGCACATCCGTATACCTTAAGGCAGCTTATTACTGGTATTCCTCACATGTTATAACACCTTAGGATGCTTATGGTGCATACCCCCCAAACACTGACTTATAGGGGCATATAACACTGTTACATACACTGACCTCTAGACTGCAGAGGTGCACACATGTGCTGTGTAGATGAAGCCCACATATATATGGTGCATATGTTCTGTACACCATTATTTATTGACATATTACCTGATAACAAGCCAGTCAGATAACAGACATACTTGGACATTCTGTGTCTGTGTTTACAGTGCTGTGGTCTGTGTACATAGGGCAGGGGTCTGCAACCTTCACTATCCAAAGAGCCATTCCTGACTCCTCACCCACCAAATTAAATTCATCGGGAAGCATAACAGATATCTGACTCCTAAAATGAAGATAGCAGAGCATATACGGTTTCATATATAGTTAGACTAAATATAAAATAACTAAGTGTATAAGAACAATACCTAACATATGTCCATAATTGTGTTCCTGTGTTGGGATTGCTTGTGTGTGTGTGTGTGTGTGTGTGTGTGTGTGTGTGTGTGTGTGTGTGTGTGTGTGTGTGTGTGTGTGTGTGTTATGTGGTAGAGTGTCCATTAATCCTCAGAGGTACAGTGAGACACTATAGCAGGGTGGAAGAGACACATGTGGCTCCAGAGCTGCAGATTGCAGACCCCTGAGTTAGGATGATTGACAACAGTATGTGTATTGTGCTTACGAACCTTGGGCTCTGTACAGACTGTGGTAGACACCATTGTTCTCGGTCCTGTTCTATCTGATGTTAAATGCTGCTCCAGTGTATGGTACCTTATTGGCTTACATGTCTGTATGGCCAGACACACACGTGTCCCATATGACAGACAGCCATCGGACCACACTGTGCCATGACCAGTGTATGTAGGGTTAGTGTGTGAGTGACACATATGAGGATGGTGTTTATCAGACAGTCATTATAGTGTCATATTAAGCTTGTGTATCATATGTGGCTGTGGCTGTGTTGGCAGTGGGTATGCATTTTCTCACAGGTGTCTGCTACGCTGTGCTGTGACCTGTGTGTCAAGCCTGCTATAATCTTAGGTACATGTGTATTCCTCCGTACAATATGTAGTCCAGTATTGTGGCAGTCTGCCTGTAGTTTGCCCAGTGCTTTGTGACATGCCTAGCAGCCTACTGTAATTACCCAGTGTGCTGTTATGTCCAGTTATTTGCAAGACATACTGCTGCCAGGCCAGCAAAACAGTTGTGTATTTCTAACAAAGCAGTGGTATGCTGTACAGATGTGTGTCACTATCTACTGGGTAGTATGTGGCCATGTGAACTCAGCACCACCAGGTATTATGTGTCAGGACAGACTGGAGTATGTGTGTGCATACACTGTGTGGGCATATGTTCTCCAGTATTGTCGTAATATACCTATGTACATGGCTAGTAACATCCACATTGTGAGGCATGGTCCAGATGTCTTGCATGAAAGGGACATGTGTACACTTCTGGACTGACCACAGAGTGCCAGACTGTCCACATATATTGGTCATATACCTGCTGTAGTCCACAGGATCATTACTGTGCTAGCAGTGGTACTGTACTATGATGCCCTTAGGATGTCTGTCCGTAGCCAGTGGTGCACATATCTACAGCAGATGTGACCTCCCACACCCAAGATGTCTGTTAAGACACCCCTATGACAGTAGCAACAGTCTACATATATACCTGCAATACATCCATGACATCCCTTTGCACTAAGGGGTTGGGACTATTGGTGCTGAGGTAGGACTCCACTCCATGTTCTGGACATATGATAAACATATATGTGTACACACATATCCACATATCTATATAGATATATACACATATACATATCCACATACATATATGGACATATACAGATCCACAAACATATATGGAGATATATATGTACATATATATACATATAAACACTCACAAATATACATATACACAGCAATGACTTCAACAATTGGCTAAGCTTCTGGTGTCATTCAAAGGGGATCCAGTATCTGTCTGCCTGGGATGACATTATGACAAAACCACCACTGTAACAGATACAAGCATGCAAAACTGAAGTTAATGCTACTCAATGCTAGAAGTCTAAACCTAAAAAGACACTCTCTTGAGGCACACCTACAAATGGGGAACATCGATATCTGTGCAGTAAATGGGACCTGGTTCATTGCTCCAGAGAGCACACCTGTAATACCAGGCTACAACTGTTATCACACATTTTGTGCACCAAACCAAGACCACAACACTACAGGTGGAGGAGTGCCCATATTCACCAAGGTTATTCACACCTCCAGCCTAGTTCCCAATACAATGCATTTGAGAATCTCCAGGTGCAACTAACACTAGGTAAGACTGCAATCCAAATTGTAGCTTGCTACAGATCCCCACCATGCCCCAAGATTTTCACTACACCTTTGTAAACATACTGGACAGTATTAAGACACAACCAAACACCATAATACTGGGTGATTTCATCTACCCTGCCATTAACTGGGAAAACTACTCGGGTACCAACACCTTTTACCAACGGTTCCTGGAATTCATACATTCCAACCCCCTGGATCAACTAATCCATTGTCCAACCAGGGGCTCCAATATCCTAAACCTGATCATTACCAACATGGGAGAAAGATGCTCCACACCAGTGGTCACCCTCTCATTGGTCAGGTCTCACCATAAGGTAATCACCATTGACATCCACATCCCACCCCACCTGCTAGTAAGGAAACCTCCATAAAAACCCACTCCAAAACCAACGTCATGCTACTCAAATCAGAAGTGACAAACGTCATGACACCCATGGAGATGGGAGCTGAAAGTGCAACTGGTGAATCCTACACTAAGGCACTGTATGAGTACATCCACTCGTGCATGAATTGTGCCATCCCAAATAGAACCAAGATGCTGTCCTCCAAAAAAGGAAGACAATCTGGTGCTCTACTGCCATAAACAAACTATACAACAGAAGGAAGAAACTGTTGAAGAAAAAGGGATAATCCCAAAATTAAAACTGCTGCCTTACCAGCCTCAGTAAGAAGCTGAGATCCCTCAAAATCCCCCAAAGCTTGTTACGTAAATATAATTGCCAAAGATTCCAAAGACAACCACAAGGCATTCTATAGTTATGTCCAGAATCTAAACGGCAATGCTCAGAACTGCTGTGAGCTACAACAGAATGGCATTAAATACACTGCTTCCAAGGAGTTTGTCAATATCTGGGCAGATTGATTTAGTGCCACATTCACCCTCTTCTCACCCCCTAAATGGCCCATTTCAGTAACAAAAGATTGCCACATTCCAGTAATCACGGCCACACAGGTAGAAGCTTCACTCTCCACAGCTAGGAATACAGCATCCATGGGACCAGATGACATCCCAGGCTGTGTAGTACATGAACTACAAAATAAATTCGCACCTCACCTAAGTGTCATGTTTAATCATAGCCTCACCTCAGGCTTAGATCCCACTGAGTGGTGCACAGCTACAGTTATCACATTCCACAAGGGGGGATCCACTTTGGATCCCGGGAACTACCATCTCATCCATCCGATGAGCCTGATCTGAAAGGGAATGGAATGTATTATCATAGAACTTATAAGCAAAGACATTGGCAACCATCAAACACTGGACTCCACACAGGTTTGGCTCGTGAAGGGCCGATCTTGTCTCCTGAATCTGACTGACTACTTTGAATCAGTCTCCGGAGCTGTGAAAGAGGGTAAGGCAGTCCACACAGCCTATCTGGACTTGGCCAAGGCCTTCAGTACCATCCTCCACTCTGGAGACATAGTTAAACCTATGAAGCTGGCCATAAACTCCTGCATCACTCGATGGGTTGCCAACTAACTTACTGAGGGAACCCAGACTGTAAAAGTAGCCAACTCCAATCACAGCTCCAGACAAGTGACAAGTGGAGTACCTCAGGGTTCAGTCCTGGGACCGCTCTTGTTTGGCTCTCTGAAGTACAGGCCAACACTATGGAACTCCGGCTAGCAAAGTTCACAGATGACTGCAAACTGGGAGCCATTATTGCATTCCAAAATGATGTAGATATTCTACAACAGGACCTTACAGAAACAGATGCATGGTGCCAGAACCATGGGCTCAAGATTAATGCCAAGTAATGTCTAGTTATCCCCATTGGAAATACCATGTACCCATGAATTACCACATAGGTGGCAGTACACTAAACACCGAAAGTGTGATGACAGATATAGGGACACAGGTGGACAGTGGTCTCACCTTCATTAATCACATTGCCACAACAATAAGGAAATCCTTCTATGTGGCACACCTCATCACTGAGGGCTTTTCATCCAGAAAAAAGGAGGTAATTGTCCCACTGTACTCATCCCTCATTACACCCAGTATAGAGTACAACATCTTGTTTGGTATGTACCTCACAAGACATCTGCGACAGCTGGGAAGGCCATGGAAATGCCTCACTATAAGAATCACAGGCCTAAAGCAGATGCCCTATGCTGACCATCTAGAAAACCTCTAGCTATACTCTATAGAATATCGTCTACTCAGAGGCTATCTCTGCTTAACATACAAGGCTATGTCAAACCCTGGGAAATGACATCTGTAATAAGTGTATGTAATGCCATGTACAGTACATATGTCTATGTGCTGTCATTACAGTAGCAAAGGGTTTTGAGTGTCATGTCTGGGACACACAAGTATATGAGACCTGCATAGCACTGTTATCCATGTGAATGTGTTACATGCAGGAGTAGCAACCCAGGGTACATGCTTTCACACTGGCATGTAGTGTAACATGGCATTACTACTGTTGACAGTGCTGTCCCTGGGAAGGGTTGAGTGCTAACATTACTACTGACAACAAGCACACCTGCATGCATAGCTGCACTCGTGTTCCTGGTGTGTGGGCTGTGTCACTGTATATATCCCCTACTGGATAATAATCAGACATGTGGAATGTAACTGTAGAGTACCATCTGTACAGCACATGTTAGTGAGGGTTTACAACATGTAGTAATGGCATACATATTGTTGTCAAACATCCGTCGACACATTCATCCTATTGCATAGCTACTCACTAAACTGATGTCTGTCAGTGCCTCTACAGATGTGCCGATGGCAGGTATCCAGCTGGGATATGTACAGATAATCTATGCTTGATTGACACTGGCTTGTCTGGCCAGCTGTGTACTACCTGTCACATATAGAAGACAGCTTTCTGTATGGCCCACATGCCATGGGTACCTACACTACACTACCGCAGTCAACAGAACATGCTTGGATACAGGTCTCCATCACAGACACTAACCATGTGTTGTAATACATGTTGCATACATGTCAACAGGATCACCTCAGTGGCCATGTGCAGAAGGCACCCAGAGGATTGGCTGACGCATGTCACTCTCACCCTGATGGTCACTAACATGGTGTCTGTTGATAGATTGCCTTCTGACACATGGAAGGTGGCATGATACCAATGTACACACACCCCCTACACAACCAATCTCTCCATGGACAATAGACATTTACACAGCTATGACCACCTGCAGCAATGCACCACAGTACTGACATGTGTACATGTGCATTACTGAGGATAGCAGTGTTTGTGTGTTAGTACACCTGTAGTTGGGAATTCCATGATGGCCTTCACAACCACCTCAACACCCATTGCCATAGTCAAATGTGGCCACTGCTGTATTGGACATGACATGTACCCTGTTACACTCCTCTCCCTAATGGCTACATGTGCCTTGCAGTACCAGCACAACAGTGTTGTACAAATGAGTCGATAGGCATGGGAAACCCATTGAGGTCTGCCAAGTGTGTGTATGTATGCATGTCTGCATATCTGTAGAGTACACCATTCCGAGGCCACATACTCCTATCACACTTCACATTGTCACGCAGTAGTGCAGAGCGTGCTGTTGCTGCCTATAGGTGAGGCATGGCAATGCAACACCCTACTATGCCTGTGGCATGTGCATTAGATGCGTATCCCTGTAGTACAACTGTTGTGATATACAATGGGTTGTATTGCCGTCGTGGGCAATGTGTGATAGTGGGTATGTCACAGTGTCATAATGGGTTCCAGTGTGTACAATATCCACTGGGGAGGTGGGTGCTGTGTACACTATCATTACATCATGATGTATCCGGTATATGTTCCACATACCACTTTCTGGTGACCACTGTCACCATCAACCATATAGGTAACTGAATGCATGTGCTGTGTGCAGCCTATCTGTAACACATTGGACACATGGACTAGTTAGTTGGCACCAATAATCCCAGGTCTCTAAGATGTGTGTCTGCCTGTTATGTGTCTGTCAATGTGTATATGATGGTATGACACACTATGTATTGTCCATATGCAACCATTACATCCCCATTACCATATTGTACATGTCTGTGGATGTTCTGCATGTAACATGTAACCTGTTACACACCTCACCCTAAATGTTGTTTGGTGTGTGCAATGAAAGCCACACAGTTCACTAGCACTACATACCTAGGTAGGTGTCTAGCCACAGTGTTGCCAAGTAAGGATGTACATGTATGTGGATAGGTTGACATAAGGTTGCAGATTATACATGTCCCAGCGGGTCACCTGTCAATGTGGCACAAGCAATAACTGTTATAAAAACCTATGACATGTGTGCAACTGTACACCGGATATGTCACAGCCATGGTGTCACCACAGTGCCTTAACCCTTGTGGAATATGACTGCAGACCATCCTCCTGCTGACACATGTACACCTACAATACAAATGGATAACATTATGTGGATCACAATCAATCAGTGTTACTAACAGCTGAAATGCATCATACCTGGATGGCTACACTACCTGACATTTATGCATTACACATTACCCCTGACAACATCTTACACTGCAGTACATTGCTGCACTCTATTACAGTCACCATGTGCATCAGAACCATATTAGCCTGTCCCTGCATTGATGCTATGGATGACAGGGATGTGGCACAGGTATTATCATATGCACAGGGTGTGTTGCTGGTTTGCCAGAGGCCGAGGGTGGTCCATACATTTTGACAACATGTGTGTGGGTGAGGGGTTTAATTCTTTGGTCTGGGTGTGTTGATGTGATGTGTGTTGGTATGGGGTTGCCCTAGGTGTGTTTGCATAGTGTGTGTGGGCATGCATGCACACAATTCTGCCATGTGGCTGCCCTATACAGGTATTTTTGGACAGCTGCAGACCATACCTGGCAGGGTGTGCAGTTCACTGCCTCCAGCCGCGGACATGCTGACTGTGCCTGCCAGGGTTTCCATAAGCATGTGCAGGTACAGACCCTGATGTGCTACTCTAACCTGATGAGAACAGATGTCCGCTGAAACCATGTCCCACCTGGGACTGGCTAGGGCCTCATGCACGAGGACTGCTGTGGTGTGATGTGGACAGCACCCCCAGTGATGAGGTGGGGCTGGTACTGCCACTAGAGGAGTGGCTTCGCATCCTAGCATGTCCATGTTGACCGAAAGCTTGTGTTTCTGGCCTACATCCACACGGCCATCGCTCCACTCCCACCAAGTTTTCAAGCATGGACATACCATGGCCGAGGAGGCCCACCATCTCACCTCACCATCTATCCATGATCTCATTCTGTTCACTGAGGGCAGCAGCAAGTTCACAGATGTCACTTACAGATGAGAAAGCAGCCCTCTGCAGCCTCAGGCCCTGTCTGGTGTGCATTTCCATATGTGCCTGTGCCTTCATGACAGTCTGAAACATGTGCCTGGTGGTACCAGTTGTGGCGCCTCTGACAGGGGCATGATGACCACCGGCCCTCCCATGAGCACCATGGTACATCTGCCTATGTGGTGTCCTGCTGGACATCCAGCTATGCTGACTGTGACCTTACACAGTCAGCATAGAAACCACACTCTCCTGAGCACTGGCACCAACTGCCAACTGTCCCTCTGCTATGACCACTGGTGATGGGGTGTGTATGGGCACTGTAACTGTTTGCGGGCTTGGGGTAGCTAGGAGGGTGATGACAAATGATGACGCAGTGTCGACCACTGACAAACCCACCTGTGCCTCAACAGTACCATCATCATCATCATCGATGTCTGTATGGACACCAACCTCATATTGCATGCAGGAGGGACCCTAACCCACCTTGCTACCTGTGGGGGAAACAAACATGCACTTTAAGACCTGTACAGTATTGCATAACAGTACACACATTTACACACGCACACACACACACACACACACACACACACACACACACACACACACACACACACCCACCTACATGTGAGGTTGCACAACTTTTGTACACACAGTCCTCCCATTACCCTTCTGTCAGCATGCATTACATATGGTACTCAACAGCATGCAGTGCAGCTATAGTGACTTCATGCTAGTGCCAGTATACATATGTGTGATGCATGGGCTGTGTTGGTAGGTGATGGCCCTTCCCCTTTATAACACTGCACCCATGTACACAGTGTTACTGTGGACCTGTTCTGCACCTTGCCTTGTACTGTGCACCATACTTCACAGGTGTACAAACCATTGCTGCATGTGTAGTACTGTGTCAGTTATGTCAGCTCCAGTGCTCACAGCCCCTATGTGTTTGAGCGACGCATACCTGGGATGATATGTGCACAGATGTCATTTGTGAATGCCTGATGTCTGGTTTACAGATCACAACATCAGCGGTGCATGTATGACCAATACAAGACTATTACACTGACATCCGCCAGACCTTACCATGGCTATGGGGGGTGCCTTATACATGTGCCACAACTCTGCATGGTTGCAAAGTCTACTCATGTGCACATCCCTTGGAGTTCACACACTGCCGTCACTATTGCTGTGGAGTTAGGGTTACGTCTGCCACAGTTACTGAACCTGATTGTGTGCAGATACAGCCATTCTTAGCATAAGTAGGATCCCTGCTGCAGTGCACTGTAGTATCATGATGACACACCCTCCCCACCTCCAGCCTTTTTTGCAGATGCTTGACAACTATTGCCTACACGTGTCAGTTTGCAGTGTCCCATTCACTACGTGCAACAGCCTACTACCAGCTAATTATGTAGACCACAGTACTATGTTATGCCATAGTGTCAATCTGTAATGGTTGCTATTGTAATACAGGTATATTTACTGTTTTAGCACTGTATGAGGGTGTTGTTTCACACATGTCCCAGTGTATTGGCAAGTATGAACATAAATGAACATAAACCATACTCACCGGCTACAGGCTGCTGCCTTGGTGGTATCCTGGAGGGACCTACATAAGAGTGTGAGAGAGTTGTTGTCAGTGGCCACAGCTGTGGCATTCATAAAGGGTGGGTGCAGCATTATGGTACATCAACAGTAGCAGTCCACAATACTACAGCTCATGCACAACTGTGTATTACTACTACACAGTAACAGACTATGTATATGACATCTCAGATATGCATGATCTAACTGTACAGATGTGGATGCATACACAACAGTGCTTTAATGATGTGCCCTGGGGCCTTACCTGCACGCTTCTCAACTGATGTGTTGGTGGCACCCGCCTCCATAATGCTCCCTGCCAGTTGTTGGTTCTGTGGGCAGGCAGGTGCCACAAGGCTGCCGAGAAGCTCCTCCACATGAGTCAGGGGTGGATGGATGGCATACCCCCCCTGTTGTGAGGTGGTCCCCCTGTACGGCAGCTGCATGCAGACATACATGGCGAAGCAGGTCACTAAAATGATGCTGGACCTGCTCATAACTGAGGTTCTGCAAGCCGACATCATTGACCCTGTGGACTAGATCATTCCACAGGGTTGTCCTATCCTGCTGATCATGACAGGTGTCACATGTGAACACAGACTCTCATTAGGGTGGTATATATGGTGACAGATTGCAGGTAAGCCTATTATACACCTATGGCATTTGTGCATGCTACATTACACACTAACATGACTGTCCTGCAAGTGGTGTTCTCTGACACCCATGTGTCTATCATGACAGCAGTACTTCCACCACCAGCTATTGCCCACACTAATATACCAAACACAGATATTATGGCTTACATCTTTGTCATTCATTGCTGATCTGCACAGTTGACAGGTATGTTCCACTGCCTACAGGGATAGACAGTATTGTCCAGAGCAGTTGTTCAGCAGAACATTACTACACGAACAACTACTGATGGCACATATAAATCATTCCACATCATATATCCTATTATTCTATACCACATACTACATTCAATTAAATACATATATGTTTTACATACCTGTTAATGTTTTTTTGATAGCTGTGACAGCTTTCTGTTGTTTATGTTTTCTCTCTCTCTCTCTCTCTCTCTCTCTGTCCCTCTGTCTCTCTCTCTCTCTCTCTCTCTCCACTAGAGGGATCGAGCTGGTTTGAATAGATTGCAGCATGACTTTTGTAGGTGATGCACATGATCAGGTGATGGGCTCTGCACCAATCAGTGTGCACCAGTTGCTAACTGCATGCAGCCTGCTGTGTAGTACTTCAGATAACCACTGCCATGGCGACCCAGTACTATAAAATGCTGACTCATGTGTGCGTTGTCCCTTATCCTTTCCAGTATGGAGAACATCCTTCCTGTATGTGGGCAGCAGTGTTACAGACAGCAGGTAGCAATACCTCTTACAGCAGGACTTGCAGACACAGGCCAACTACGCATTTGTATAAGGTTCCAGACCTACAGACAGTGTGAGTAGTGTTGTTATGTGCATTGAATATTGCTGGTCTTACAGTGTTTGTGTGTACATAGTAGTTTAGGATGGAATGCAGTCTGTCTGCATAGCTCTTAACTGTGGGCCTATCCACATGATGGCCAGTGGATTGTCTGTTAGGTTTTGTCTGTGCACCACACAGGTCTTGTCCTAGATATATCACTGGCAGTCTGTCTGTTGCATGCTATCAGTACATGGCTACATCCATTTGTATTTCTGATGTCTTATTCCTGCATAAGGGTATGTTGCAACAAATCCTGTAACACCAGCAATTTCCAGGGTGTGTAACAGCAATATTGCAAATATGGCCCTGTGTTCCTGCCTCTGTCCTCCACATATATGGCAGGCTTTGTCCTGCTGTGATACAGTTAGGGGTTGTTAAGTAATGGCCTATCATTATTTACTGCTAGCATTCCTGCTATCATCGCAGGCATATCATGGACTCCCACAAAATATGTTGGTCAGGGTCCATACATATGGGGGCAACAGTTGGACAACATATGTGTGCCCTTGTACATTCCAGAGGTCAGTGTGTGGTACACAGTATTCTTTGCCCTTGTACAACCTTTTATGGGGGAGGGGTATTCAATGTTATCAACCTAGGCTGTGAGAACATGACATGGATGATCTCAGGATTGAAGCCAGTAACTAATGATGACACATTTGTGTTTCAGACTTCAACTCCTTCAAAATATGTTTTAATACATGTAACTGTTTAACTAGCAATGTTTTAAGTGTATAATAACAATATTTGACATATATCCCTATTTGTACCCACATTTTGGCACGCTTTGTCCAGAACTCTTGCATTAAGAGGTTGTGTGGTATGATATTCCTACATTTCCTGTACTGTTGAATGATTGTGCTGGATGATATGTTTGTGAAAACATCAGGGTTATGTATGTGTATAATGGCTTAGTGGTAAACTACTTTGTGTATGGTGTGCAGGGTCCTGGGTTTGAGCCTTGCAGAGGTATGTGACTGTACACTTTCATATGTTCCTCCATGGGAACAGTGGTGGGCTACAGCTTACAGTGTTACACACAGTTCAGTTAGTCAGTGTGATTGTGAGATGTTAAGTTGAGAAATGTTATGTGACAGATACATTGACATTACCACAAGTAATACATTTCCCCCTAGGGCTTGACTACAGGGTGTAACTGGAGGCAGCTGAACTACATCTGTAATTGTTGATTGTTACTTATCTTGAAGGCAAATCCTTTGTCTACTGTTGTACTAATTGAAGGCCTTGGCCTGCACAGCATAGTATGTTATATAGCCACATTGCTTGCATCTACTGTTTTGTGTGGGCCTTGCATTCATCACAGATTATATATTTCAAAATCTATGTGCTGTAAGTAATGTCATACATTATTGTATAGTATACAAATTAAAGGTTTTCTGTGTATGCATACCTGTGTGTGGTGTCATGTCCTTTGAATTGTGAGTGGGTATATGTTTAATGTAAGTATTCTCATTTGTGGGAATGGTTACCACACTACACATTTCACAGGTGCCAGTTACAGGGCTTGTGGCTGAAGGATATACTTTGCACCCAGTACTTCCACTCTACTTCTACATATGTATGGATAATAATACCATTTGTCTGTGTATATGTGTATATATCTATATCTATATCTATATATATATATATATATATATATATATATATATATATATATATATATGCATATATTTGCCAATGTATAGATGTGTGTGCATATCTGCACCATTGTAATGTGTACTCGTTCCACATTGTACGTTCCCTATGGTAGAATGACTTTTCTGCATAATATGTTACAGATATTGGCCTGACACTTTACAGGTGAATTGGCTTACTGTTAAACCATTGTAGCTGTGTTATGGAGGGTCCTGGAGTCAAGGACTGCATGTGCTGGATATTGGATTGCACAGCATATCTGTTAGGGCTGTAGAGTGGGGTACAATAGCACTAATGACCAGGTATCCCTCATTTGAGCCCCCACCCCCATTAACAGTGCATATGGTCAGTTATGTTGTAGTGAGTGGTTCAGGATGTTGTTCCCATGTGTAAATGCTATATACATTTCTATCTGTATATATATATATATATATATATATATATATATATATATATATATATATATATATATATACTTAATTATATATGTAAAACCCTATATATATATATATATATATATATATATATATATATATATATATATATATATATACATTTATATATGGGATCCGTACGAATCACTGAACAGCAACATAACTGAAGCAGATTTGGCCGGGCATACTTGCGCAAAAGTGCTGTTCACCAAAAGGCACTTTCACTTAAGTATGCCTGTTGCAGAGATCGCACTACAGTGGGGATAAGGGAAAATTCCCTTTTCCCCACTGTAGTGTGACCTTGGAGTGAGAATATTTAAGTAGGAGGGGTGTGTTTGGGGGGGCAAAATGTAAACGTAATGTTTTTTTTTTAAACACACTTTAACGAAAGCGCTTTTTCGATGAAAGCGCTTTCGAAAGTGTGTTCAGTGATTGTGGATTCGGACTATTGAACTTTCATTCAATAGTTCTAGATCCATATATTTTTATATATATATATATATATATATATATATATATATATATATATACATGCATATGAACATATATACAATTGATTTTATATGATTATTTGTGAGTCATATATATATATATATATATATATATATATATATATATATATATATGTATATATATATATATATATATATATATATATATATATATATATATATAGCTGTCTACCTGTCTGCATTTACAAATATATATTTGTCCATATGTCCATGCATGTATGGCTCATAATTTCGGCCTGTACCTCATTCTCTTGGCAATTGACATGGATGATCTCAGGATTGAAGTCAGTAACTAATGATGACACATTTGTGTTTCAGACTTCAACTCCTTCAAAATATGTGTTTCAATACATGTAACTGTTTAACTAGCAATGTTTTAAGTGTATAATAACAATATTTGACATATATCCCTATTTGTACCCACATTTTGGCACACTTTGTCCAGAACTCTTGCATTAAGAGGTTGTGTGGTATGATATTACTACATTTCCTGTACTGTTGAATGATTCTGCTGGATGATATGTTTGTGAAAACATCAGGGTTATGTATGTGTGTAATGGCTTAGTGGTAAACTACTTTGTGTATGGTGTGCAGGGTCCTGGGTTTGAGCCTTGCAGAGGCTGTTTATTTTGTTGCTGGGCAGAACATGGGCCATTGGATACACAGTGATTAAGGCACTTTAAAGCAGTTGTAAGCGGGTTTGCGTGGCGGTAAGCACTGCTAACTTCCGGTTACAGTTTCTTATACTCTGTTAGCTTCTGTATTGCTTTTTCTGTGTGCGCATTGCTTAACCTCGTACAAACAGGCTTAAACTCGCTTACTGTTGCATAAAAGTGCTTACTCCCACTTACCCCCGTGCTAATTTCTTGAAAAGAAAAGAAAAAGGGGTTTATAGGAAAGTTGTTAAAAAAGGGGCACAAAGAGGGAAAGACATTAGGGAAAATAGCCAGGGATGTGCAGGAAGGGTGTAGAGAAGGTCCATAGCTGCCCATTTCTTCTACAGCAACAGCTGTGTATATACACTGACTTTGGAGGTAGATTTGGATACTCAAACCCCTGGGTGGAGGTGAGGACAACAATAATTTGTTGTGTTGCCAATCAGACCAGATTACAGGTGTCCAGTGGACACATGGGTAAAATGCACAGCTGTGTATGGGGCAAAATTTTTTGTGGGAACAGATTGCCCTTTTTTTTCAGATGAGAGTAGGATGTTAAGGAGGGGTAGTAGGTATATTTAGGGAGGTATGCTGGGTAGGTTAACAGACAAGACAAACAAGATGCATAAAGGGGTGGTATATGACACATGTGGGGGTAAACACCTTGGATGGGGAGGGCTGTTTTGAAGTTGTAAGCCCATGAGCCCCCAAATGGAAACAGTGGGACTGAGGTTCCCACCCATGGGGAGTCACCACTGCACCTTCAAAGCTCCAAAGGTGGCTGGGTAGGAGGGGCAGGCTCACCCTCTAATTGTGCCACGTGGCCCTCAAGCAGGCATAGCTGGTCGCAAATCTCCTTGTTGACCTCCCTATGCACCACGGCCCGGACCTGATGGCGGGTCACAGGTACCTCTCCGTCCCCACTCCCGGGGGGGGCGAGCCCCATCCCCTGTGGCAGTTCCACCCAAAGGTGGTGCAGGGCCAGTGGAGGAGGAGGTCCCAGGCTGGACCCCAGATGTGCTGGTGCCTGGTGCCATGGTCAGCTGAGGTGGGACAGGTGGGTCTGCTGGGACAGGCCTTCCCATATGCGCTATGGTGTTGCAGTTTTAAGAAAGATATCGCTTAGTAATAGTCAACAGCATTCAGGATTAGTTATAACGGCATGCATAGATATTCCCATTAACCCAAGATACCAGATTTACAACAGTTGAAGAGTGAGCAGAACACATGCATATATGAGATAACAGTGACCATTACAACAGCATGCAGGTTTCATTGATAGCAACAGGCCACCAATATGGGTGTATTTTAACATGGCACATGCATAGAACCAAATGTGAATATTTATAAACCAATAGGACATATGTCCCAACAAAAGTTTGGAGTGTACACATACCCATTGAGGTGTGTAATTAGGTTATCATAGCACATATGGTGGGGGTGAGAGAGAGAGGTCAATTAACAACTAATATATCTCTGTAGTTTCACAACTATCTTAGTCACTGCAGTGATCTGTCCCTTACATGTATTATTACACTACCCAATGTCCTTAATTTATACAATGGTATGTTTGTAGATTAGTATCTACATGGACTGTGTCTTACAAATAGTCTACACCTCTTACCTGTTATAGCTGTTGAGGAAATCATTGCTAACACTACCTGACAAGTTCTACACATACTCCCAGATTCCATGCTTGTAGACAAGTATATAAGTGAACTGTGTTGTACCTACAGTCTACATCTCTTACCTGTTATAGATGTGGAGAAATATTTGTTAACACTACCTGACAAATACTACACATACTCAAAGATTCCATGTTGATGTTATACACATACCTAACAATCCATTATTGCACACACTCTGGCCAAGGCTTGACAGGATGCAGGTGTTAATATGACATATTTTGGAATAGCTGTCATACAGTTTGGGTGAGATGCTACAATGACAGGTTTGTTTTCATACACATTCTCTTTTTATGTTCAAGTCTGACTATCCATTATATGTCAGTATAAGCTGCATACACTTCTTGGATCATCACACTGATTTGTCAGGGGAGCAGGTTACCAGGCAGCATATTTGGGCCATTTATCTGGACATGTTGGACAGATCAGAAAAGTTAAGAGGTATGACTATGCATACAGCTTACTACCTGAACATTCTGCCACAGTCTGTACAGTTGATGGTTATAATTATGCTTACAGCGTACTATCTGAACATTCTAGCAAAGTCTGTACAGTTGTGGGGTATGATTATGCATACAGCTTTCTATCTGAACATTCTCACAAACTCTGTACAGTTGTGGGGTATGATTATGCATACAACTTACTACCACTCCCAGGATTCAAACCCCTGCTGTGTGTGGTAAAAATAATATAGTTGACATCACAATACACTGTACTATCAGGGAATTAGTGTAAAGCATTCCAATGGTTTCTTTCTAAGTCTCCCTCGGTTGTTCTATATAGGTTCATAGGTTCATAGGTAGGTACTAGGCTATTGGCCCTAGGGCCTATATAAGCCTAGCCAAAAATGTACCCTGGCTTTTGCCACCCAAGAAAATTATTTTCCTGTGCCCCTATCGAGCAGAGCCACAGAAGTGATCCCTGGGGTGAATTTCCTATTTCCCATCCAATCATCAAGACTTTTCTTGAAGAGTGCTAATGAGGAGCTCTGTTTGACATATATAGGCAGTCTGTTCCAGAGTATGGGAAGTCTCTGGGACAGGAATCTATCCCTCCAGCATGTTCTGTTTATTGTGGTGACATGGTTTAGGTCCCTAGAGCGTGTAGCTGACCTCTTGTGGACTTCCAACATTGTTATACTGAACTTCTTACACATTTTAACTGTGTTCAATAGTGGAGGTAGCAATGCTTACTACAACAGTACTATTTATAGAATACAACACTACAGCAACATATGAAAGCAGAATGTATACAAGCACTCCATACTCCATACTTTTATTTACAAGATATTGCACTTTATTTCCACACAACCTATATGTCAGTCTTCCTGCCATATTGTCTGGTTTATTCAATACATCCCATACACAATACATTTTTATACTGGTACAACACTTTCTAGAACTGTTATATTTATTTCTTATGACAGTACATGCAAGATTATTACTACCCACCTCACGATGCAGCCTTTGCAGCCTAGCAGCATGGGCTTGTTGGTTTGCAGCCCATTCATCTGCAGCTGTCAGAGAAATACAGTGATATTTAGCCATTACCTAGCCATAGTATACACAAGCTAGGCAATCATTATCTACTTAATAGAATGGGTACTTACTCAGTGCTGGGGCATCAGCCATCTGCCTGATTCTTGGATTCACTGCTCCAAGAAATCACACCTCCACTGCTTCGGGTCAGCATGGTGATGCCTGACCTGCTCCCCAGTCTGGGGGATACCAGTGGCACTGGTGAGGTCATGGGCGAGACTGTCCCAGACCTCTACTTTATACTGAGAGCTCTGGTACTGGTCCTGCAGTAGTCTCTCCTCATGGTGTTTTACCAGGAGCCATAGCATAAATCTGGACTCCTGGGTGCCCTAGCTCTGGGCTCTAAATCGAAAGCCTTCTCCAACTCCAGCCATTCTACCTACAGTAGGGAGCTGCAACCAGTTATGGGAACTATTCATGCCTGTGTGGTTTAAATATGCCTGATTTCCTGCACGTTCCTTTGATTGGACAGTTTTGAAAAGGCTAAGCTATAGGCACACCTGCTTACCTAATGTTGGCATTACTTAAAGGGGTATACCACTGGGCAGATTGAGTTAGCCGGCCTACACATTGCTTGCTGTAAGCTGAGCTGTGCAATGCTTAGCATTGCTTAATATTTAATTAGCATTATATTTTCCTTTTGACATTGATTTATTATTTGTTAAATGTTACATCTGTGTCTGGTATCTTGTGATTCATGTGTACGTACACTGTATGGGGTCCTGGGGACTTCAACACTTTATTACAATAACACCTCACATCTGGCCTTAGTGCCGTACTCCAGTTCACATATTTATGTTATGTAGCAGGTTATACAACATCACACTGTACATAGATTCATTTCACATGTTCAGTTTGATTTTCCTATGGTGAGGATTTGTTTGTTGAAACCTCAATCTTATGTACTGCTATGATGGCTTAATGGTTAACTCCCGTGATGGTAGTGTACAGGATACTGGGTTCAAGCCTTGCAGAGGCTGTTCGTTTTGTTGCTGGGCAGAACACGGGCCATTGGATACAGAGTGATTAAGGCACTTTAAAGCAGTTGTAAGTGAGCGTTGCGTATTTGCGTGGAGCTAAGCACTGCTAACTTCCGGTTACAGTTTCTTATACTCAGTTAGCTTCCACATTGCTTAATCTGTGTAGGCAGTGCTTACCCCCTCACAAACGCACATAAACATGCTTGCTAGTGCTTACATATGCTTACTATTACTTAGTTGTGCTTAAACCTGCTTACTAGTGCTTTATTAATTATGACACTGATACTTCACATGTGCATCTCCTGCAGTACTCTAGTTCAAAAATATGTGTTATTTAGTGGGTTTTGCAATAAAAATATTGGTTATAACATGCTTTGCCATGTAAAATAGACTGTGCTGCAGTGGGACTTGAATCGGGAATGCCTGATCATTAGGCAGATGCTCTGCTCCCTACACTATTGCTGTGCTGCTTCATTTGCATATATCTTATTGTTATCCTCTTCAGCCTTTTAAGCTGCTTTAACCATAGCTAAATGATGGGCACACCCGTGCACTTATGGTTAGCTATACTCAAATTTATTAAAAAATAAATACAAGGGTTTCTTCATTTACTTTTTATGTACTGTTGCTGTTTTACACATGGGGAACTGTTGGTGGGGATATGCGGACACCTATGAGCGATCTTGCTCATTTCTTACCACTTTCTGCTGTTCTACATTGCAGGGGCATGTTTATTCTGAGAGCTCTGCTCTCAGACATGCCTCCTGTACTCGTACATGCTCTGTGTAAGCCTAGGTGCTCAGGCAGCGTGTCTTCATTAATATGCATGGTGCACTGCTGTCCTGCTCCTAAATGGGTGCTTTCGTGCAGGACTAAGCTAGTCCTGCATGGAAGATTAGTGAACTCAGGGGCATGTTAATCAAATACGCTCTAAAGCAATGAAACAACTATGATTACTGTTTAAAACAATAGCAATCCATGATCCAGTCATTTAGTGAGGCTTCATACTATCCTAATTTGACATATATTGGAATATAATTTGTCTTTTTGTATGTACAATGTGACAAAAATTAAGTCATAAGAATTTGTGGAAAGGAAGATTCACAAAGTTAATCCCATCATTAAATATAAATCTTACAATTTAAGGTTGAAATAATTAGGTCTTCACAGCTGTGATTGCAGACTCCTGATAGGTAAATATTTTGTGGCCATTAAGGAAACAAAATCTGCAAGAAAGGAAACAACGTTGGGCTTGAATTAAATGAGCCAACAAGAGTGTTTGGAAATATGTCTGCTAAATTAATTTTACCATTTAAACATAACATTAAAATGAATACATTCTTAGCACAGTCTATCACACATTATGAAATGAATTACCTTAAACTATAAGAAAGGTCAAGTACATTGCAATGTTTAAATACTTACTTTGTAGATGCTTAGGTGAAACAAAATGTATCATTGTAACAGAGACACAGTGATCCTTGGCAACTTTAGGTTATGAACACAGAAAATGGTGAACATCTGCAGTAAGATTTTTTTGAGCTTGGGGGTTGTTTAGAATTTATCCCCCTTACTTCCTTACTATATTGAACTTCAGGGTAATGCTTAGTTTCATAGATGAACCTAAGCAGCTTTTGAATATTTCAGTAAAATAGATTTGGTGAATTGTGTTTCATTAAATCTCATTGGTTATTTGTAGTACCACAACAAAGTACAATCACTGACCTGGGGAAAATTGCCATAATTCAGCAAATATAAGATCCTCCCCTCCCCCAAAAAGATGAAATCTGTTTGTTAAAAATTGTCTTTTATATTTTTGAAGGTTATTATGTGCAGATGTATTACTGACATTAACTAACATTAAAGCATCATTATTTTGACACTTCCTTAAAAATAATCCCCAGGATTCAGCAAGCTCTGCATGGCATGCAGGAATAGTGCAGGAGCTGCTGGAGGCAATATGGCCACCATGCAATCCAGGAATAAGCTCCTGGGACATGCACGAGTGCTCCTGCACTATGCCTGCACGGACACAGCTCCTGTATGCAAATTACCCCATTTACAGGTGAAAATAATGGAAATGAGGTGAATTTGTGATCCAGGAAGCTGGCAGCTGGCTGTGCAGAATTAGTATAGTCTGCAGAAATGTACTTGGTTAGTAACCAAGTACATTTCTGCAAACTACAAAATGGAGCCATGCCAGCTCCAAATAAAGGGTGTATATTATGTTGAAAGCATGCCAATGGCCAAATATATGGCCATTAGCATGGAAAACAGTTGCAAAAATAAAAAGAAGCTTTTATTTTTTTTTGCCGATTTCGGCTGTTTAAGCATAGGGCAGCGATACGCAAATGGGATCAGGCCGAAAAAAAAAAAAAACTTGAAATAAGCATTGCATCCAAAAACACTATATTGCCATTATACTCAATAGCAGGCAGAAAACAACATCGCCAGTGAATAGTGGTTACTAAGGGGGAAGGCTCACTGTGGGACTTGTAACTAGGCATTAACAGGCAATACTATGCAAATGAGGGGAATGATACTGAATCCCAGATTCTCCCTCATGGCTAGCATACACCCAACCGTGTCGGTGCAGGAAGACCATGTTGCAAGCCTAAGAGCTAGCTGACATCATAGAGGGGTGTGTCAAGCATACTGTAAGCTTATTTGAGCCCTGTGGCTCGGGTTTGCCCTGAGCTTAGAAGCAAGGGGGTGTGTCTGAGACTGCCTTGCACTCTTACATTGCCTAAGCGGGTGTGCGTGCTACACACCGGGTTTTAAAGGAAAAAAAAAAAGGTAAACCAGGAAATAGCAACTCCGTGCACATCTGAGCACTGTGTTTGTGCGGCACACCTTTGAGCTTAAACAGGAGGCAATGGGAAGGGTAAACAGCAGTAGGAAGGTAATCAAGGAGAACTAGCATAGCTGGCAGGTGAAATGTACCAGAATCAGCCAATTACACAGGCAGCAGACCAGCCTAGCCTAGCACACCACTATAAACTATGCAAACACCTTTCCCTCTGGTTTTCCCACATACTCTACACCACTGGTGTACACAAGCGAATAAATTTTACCAAACAAAAGCAACAAAATGATAAGAACTGCAGCAGCTATCATAAATCAACATGTGGAAGAGGCTGAGGGTGGTGAGGATGCTGTTTACCAACCCACAGTAAGGAGAATGAGAAGAGTGTAGAGACGCAGGGTAACCTACCAGGGGCTACATGAGCTGGAGATAGTGGAGCACTAGGGTGGACAGGGACCTCCTACAGCAAATTGTTGAGCTGTGCCGGCCACACCTCACACACAGAACCAGCAGAGGGGAACCCATCCAGTGGATAACAAGGTATGTATTGGCCTAAGAATACTAGCCGCAGGTACCTTCCAAAGGCCAACTGGGGATATCATGGGGATCTCACAGGCATCAGCATCCAGGGTACTCTACCATTTCCTGGATGCCATGTTAGCACATGCCGGTGAGCACGTATATTACCACAACACCCATGAGGCATTGGCCAGCAATATGCATCTCTTCCACCAAATAACAGAATACCATGAGATAGTCGGTGCTATAGACTGCACGCACATATGCATCAAAGCACCACCCAGTGAGTGGAGTAGGGTCTACATCAACCACAAGGGCTTCCCCTCCATCAACTGCCAGGTTGTGTGCGATGCTCAAGGCATTATAATGAATGTGTGTGCTGGCTGCCCTGGAAGCAATCACATCTCCCACATCTGGCATCTGATGGAGCTGTACCAGTGATTTGCCAATGGGGACATCCCTTACGGTCACCTAGTGGGGGATGCTGGTTATGCACTGGAGCCATGGCTGATGACACCCATCAGAAATGCACACACACCCGAACAAGAACTCCATAATCAGGCACACGCACAGACCAGAATCATAATAGAGAGTGTGTTTGGGATGCTCAAGTCATGGTTCCAGTGCCTGGATACATCCGGTGGAGCCTTGCAGTACTCACCACCTACATGTACCCAAATTGTCATCGTATGTGCCATGCTACACAATATGATCCTGCGGAAATAGCTGCAGCAGAGACAGCATGGGGCAGGGCCACACAGCCCCCAACCATTGCCATGGCCTGCACAGGCACAGAGTGACTTGGAGGAGGAACAACATGAGCCTGCCCCAGTAGGCAGAAGGAGGCATGCCCAGTATGCCCAGGCCTTGGCAAAGAGGCAACGCATAGCACATACACTTAAATGGTAGGGACCCAGGGAATGACACCTCCCTCTGACTCGCACATACAGTAAAAGGGATGCCAAACATGACACTACCTGTGCTTAACCATGTATAGGGAGTGTACTACGTGCATCCAACATAGTCAGCCCTCCAGCACCATCCTCAATACTGGCATAGCCACAAGGTAAGTCACTCTTCCTACCAATTGCCGAATGGAGTAGTATGTGTTGTTAGTTGTATCTATGGTATGGATGTGAGCAAGCAAGGGAATTGGGTGGCTGAATGGGATGCCAGCAGATAGTAGACACCCATAGTCGCAGCATGAGATCTGTAACAAATACTGGTGTCACCATAGTAGCCAGTACTAGACAAGGTGACAAAACACACCACAGAAAATGTGCTGGGCCACATGTGTGTCCATAGGACACACACATGCCAGTCAGGGAGGCTCACATACCCAACAACAGTCTCAGCCAGCAGGACAGGTGCAGACAAACACAAACAAAGGCTGTGCTAAGGCCTCTGATTGATGGCTATGGAGGACATCCACCCCCAGACCTACACAGACAGACTACAACAGGTCAGGCAGTGGATGTTAGTTCTGAAGGGTAAGAAGTCAGAAACTGAAATGTAGGCCAATCAAACCTAAGACCTGTAATACACTGATATGCCTCTAGTCAGCATGATAGGTTAGAATACAGAATGAAATGGAGTACCTGAAATACCAGTACAGTCATAGCAAATGTGAACAAGTGTCAGGTGTGCCCCCCCAATCCTATGTAGAAATGTAGTAACAGTCAGGTGTGCTCCCCCAATCCTATGTAGAAATGTAGTAACAGTCAGGTGTGCCTCCCCAATCCTATGTAGAAATGTAGTAACAGTCAGGTGTGCCTCCCCCAATCCTATGTAGAAATGTAGCAATAGTCAGGTGTGCCCCCCCAATCATATGTAAACATGTAGTAGCAGTCAGGTGTGCCACCCAATCCTATGTAGACATGTAGCAACAGTCAGGTGTGCCCCCCATCCTATGTAGAAATATAGTAACAGTCAGGTGAGCCCCCACCCAATCCTATGTAGAAATGTAATAACATGTATGTATAGGATAATAACAGTGGAGCACAGATTACCTGAGCTGGCCAAGGTAGCAGGATAGATTGTAGCATGTGTACAATATGTTGGGCTGTGTGTGTTAGGTAGGTGTGTGTTGTATATTGTGTGAGAGTGGTCAGTATGTATGCATGGTGAGGTTTGTCCTGGTGGCCATTGCCCAGTACTGCCGATGACAGGGCCAAGTTCTCACAACTGCAGTGCCAAACACAATGCTTCCCAGCAAACCACATTCCAGCAGTAAGCCATAATAAATGTTTGGAAGTAATATGTGTCACCATCTGAAAGATGGACATGGCATAAATGTGAGCCCATACATACAGGCAGCACTCAGGGGGAAGTACCCCAGGCAGACAGTGTATAATATGTAACTGTCAAATGGACACACCCTTGGAATTGTACATACACTTTAGCAGCACATTATTTGGGCTTGTAGTAGGGAATACTGATGTCGTCTGGCCAAATACTGGCAGACCACAGAGGTCATGGGAATGAAGTATTGAGAAACAGCTGATGTCCCTGTACAAGCCAGCATAAGTGAAATGCCCATGCATATCTGTGAGTCAGATGCAAGTAGTGTCCATAACACATATGCACCCAGCTCACCCCACCACCACCCACAGATACCTCTCCATTCTTATCCTTGCTGTTGGGAATGAGTACAATATGACCCCTACCTCTGTATGGCAATAGCTAAAGAATGCAGCATCCAGAACAGGTGTCCCATGCAGGTGTGTCCCTAGCTGTAAGCAGCACCCTGCCAGCATCCACACCACTGGATCAATAATGACAGAAAGTATTGGCATGAACACCTTGCACACCTATCCTGTCATTGCAGTCTGGGACTGTAGGAGTGACAGAATGCAATGGCCTGCTACAGCTGGCCTACATCACTACCAAATGGCCTACAGTCCTATGCCAAAGGCCTGTGTCTCACCTGTATTGCCAATGTATGTTATGTCATGGACTCCCAAATAACAACATAACACAGTCCACAGAACCCAAATACAAGGTCATGTGGACAAATCACAGTAACATGTCCACCATGACCTACTGCATGAACTGTGGACCAACACCAAATTACTACTGGGATGAGGTGATAACTACAGGGAACATATCAGGTAATGTTTGCATAATGTAGGAAGAGGACAGAATAATAGAGGGGGGGTAGGAGCATGGGTGGCATGGAGTGTGTTAAGTCTGAAACTCAGCCGTATGCACATACTATCCCTGGCTGCAAACACAAGAATGGGCGGCTATAAACCGGCTTGTAAACCACAAAGTGAAGGGGTAATGTCCAGAATTATGGCTCTTGCTTTTGTGTAACCTGTGTTGTACAGCTGTGAGGTATGCCCACAGCAGGATATGGCCATACTGTCATGTCGATGGATGTACAAGCATGGGATCCTCTACCACCACTGTACCAAGGTGCTGAACCATTTACACAGACCCAGCAGCAAGTGTCTGCAGCTCCAAAATGGCATGATTGTGCAAGAATATGTGCACTGCTGACCACAATACTGGACACAACTGCATTCACCCTGTGTTCCCCAGGACATCACTGCAAGCAAATATGTATACCTGACAGTACTTGATGACATAAAATATCACAGTATAAAACAGTACATATGTCTGAATACCTCTGCTAACACCAGGACCATGTAGCAGAAGCAGCACAGACACAATTACCTACAGTAAGCCACTATATTTTGCTCATTTTGACCCCATATTGTCAACCAGTCTACAGATATCACACAGAAACAGTTTCCTAGCTGTAGGTGTAGAACACAAAAGTCTGCACTGGAGTACAATCTACCTGGAATGGAGTCACACATTCAATACAGAAGGTCATACTGGGCATGCTTATACACTTACAGAAATGAAGCCCATGTCTGGCAACAACAGTGGACCATACATATCTGACAGTCGCAGGTGTTAGTGCATACACTCCTCAGTACACACCAGTCATGCTTTGCGCACACACTGGATATGAATAAACACATATGTCCAAGGACAACACACTATAATAGGCCAAAAATACACATACATAGATGTGTGGAAGAGAGCGACAGTGACAAAGAGCCTCCCATTATGAGGCCTGTCCCACCCAGCACACATCCAATTGGTTAAAACCACATGATGTGCAAATGTCAATCACCGTAGAAATTTGTCTGTGGTATCCCTCAGCACTATAGTGTCTGTGGTGCTTGTGCTAATTGTGTAACATGACTGTACAAGTCAATAGTCATCTAGCAGTTGTATACATGTACCTGTGGAATATAAACCTTTGTGTGCCTGAGTGTTGTGTGTCTGACTCTAGATGAATGGGTTATGGCCCATGCACACACACTGCACTCCCCAATGCCCTACTATGGCAAGCCTGCTGATGTCTTTACCTTGAAATACACCTTTGAGGAAGTAGTAGCTCAGTAATCTCCATGGTGTATCATATAACTGTGTAATGCTGTAGTGTGATGTATTAGTTAGATAGGAGTTCTAATCCCAGACGTGGCAACCATGTGTGTTTGCCTGTGTATGGATCAATGCTTTTTAGACCAGTCACACTCACTCCAATGTCAAATGCCATACTTTGGCAGGGCTGCTAATGTCATTCAATTTGAAATACACCTTTGGGGAAGATGTAGTCCAGTAATCTCCATGCCACATCCTATAACTGTATAATGCTGTAGTGTGATATACTAGTTAGGTAGGAGGTTTATTCCCAGACATGGCAAGTACAGATGTTTGTTTGTATAGAGAGCAATGCTTTTGAGGCCATTCACAGTCACTACAACCTCCATTGCCCTAATTTGGCAAGCCTGCTGATGTCATTCACTTTGAAATACACCTTTGGAGAAAAAGTAACCCAGGAATCTCTGTAGCGCATCCTATAACTATGCAATGTTGTAGGGTGATATACTAGTTAAGTAGGAGTTCTATTCCCAGACATAGCAAGTGCAAAAGTGTGTGTTTGTCTGTGTAGGGATCAATGATTTTTAGGCCTGTCATACTCACTACAATGTCAAATGCCCTACTTTGGCAGGGCTGCTGATGTCATTCACTTTGAAATACACCTTTGTGGAAAGAGTAGCCCAGTAATCTCCATGGTGCATCCTATAACTGTGTAATGCTGTAGTGTGATATACTAGTTAGGTAGGAGTTTTATTCCCAGACATAGCAAGTGTAGATGTGTGTGTGCTTGTTTGTCTGTGGAGGGAGCAATGCTTTTAAGGCCATTTACAGTCACTTCAACCTCCATTGCCTACTTTGGCAAGCCTGCTGATGACATTCACTTTGAAATACACCTTTGGGGAAAAGCAGTCCGGGAGTCTCTGTGGCACGTCCTATAACTGCATAATGCTGTAGTGTGATATACTACTTAGGTAAGAGTTCTATTTCCAGACATGGCAAGTGTAGAAATTTGTCTGTGTAGGGAGAAATGCTTTTGAGGACATTCTCAGTCACTACAATCTCCATTGTCCTTTCTTGGCAAGTCTGCTGATGTCATTCACTTCGAAATTTACTTTTGGGGAAAGAATAGCCCAGTAATCTCCATGGTGCATGCTATAACTGCATAATGCTATAGTGTGATATGCTAGTTAGGTAGGAATTCTAATCCCAGACATGGCAACTGTGAGACTTGGTGTGTGTTAGTCATTTGTATCCTGTGTGGAAGTAGCTGTGAATGTGTAACAATTGGACTCATTGTGGAGTGGGTTTTGCAAATTTCTTATATGGTGGGCCTATTATATGTCACAATATCCACCTTACAAGGATAACAGATGTCAAACAACAGAAAGGCTGGGGTAGACAATCCATACCCCTACATGTGACATCAAGGCCTGGCGAACAATATAGGCAACACTTGTATTACCCAAAGAACACTCTCAATCCATGTCTCATACGCAAACACACTCGACTAGACAACAACTATGTTGGTAGTTCCCTGCATATAGCCCACAGATAGTAACCATGGTGTGATTGCAGTGGACTACAGAGGGCATGGCACCCTGTCCCATCCCTACAATAGGCACATAATTGCATACAGTGGTCCTTTACTATGTTCCCCACTGGATGCCTGAAACAACTGTAGAGCCAGCAAATGTAACCCACAAAGGACATACCATGCCTTATACACATGCCTTGTATGGACAGATGCCACTGACACCAGGGAATACCTGTATCATGCTGTCAATGTAGGTGCGGGGTCAACCTGGTGTCCATTGCCAGTTCTCACCATATGAGGCCAGGAATGGCACATCTGATGATAATCTGTGTACACAACATGCCCCAGACACCCCAGGTGCACTTTCATATGACACAGAACATGCATGTGGGATGTGTGCACATCCCAGACACCATCCATGTCATGGACTATAGAACACATACATGGCAAGCATTGCACAGCACAGGGCTACCCACAATAGTAACCCAGATGACTGGATGGTGAATACAATACCCACCTGTGTGGGCCAAACTAGATACTATACCCCTGAGCCACACAGCAGACCATTGTCATGTGGCCTGATGCCAAGGTATACTCTTTACTTAGCCTTGTACAGCCTTCTGGCACAGTCAACCACTACATACCTGTGAAGCAATGCACCCATGCATGTCAGTACTCCCAATCTGTGGCTGTGCGAGTGTGGAGTATAATGATTTGGACGCCATTCACACTCACTACACTTCCCATTGGCCTACTGAAGCATGCCTTCTGATGTCAGACATTCTGGCATACCCTTTGCCCATATATCATCCCAACTTACTGTTATTCTTAGTCAACACAAATACTCTACGAATAGTGTTCAGTGGTTCCATAAGTATTACTTTTACTGAAGTCTGTTTTCAAAACCTTTCGCTGGTAAGTTTAAAATATTCATATGAAAGAATATTTATCATAAAAATGGTATGCATCAGGCCAATGCCATTGAAAATTGTCACACCATTTGGTGTAATTTTACCAAGCAACTTATGTCATATGAGGAACAGGCTATTGTTTGTCAATACCTTACAAGAGCTGATGTCCCTGAATTAGCAGCCTCCACATATTTCAAACTATATAATTTATACTGTAACTCTTGACCACCTAAAATAAAGATCTGCAAAATGGATAACAAATGCTGGAATTGTATCCTGTTTTTCCCTGTTTCCATATGGTCAGGTGTTGCCTGGCAATTTGAAAAGAGGTAAAGATCATGGATGCAGCAAACACAGCCCTAAAAAAGAACCTAGCTGACACCAGCTCCTTTAACTTTTGGTAACTCATAGCAATAACTCTGGACCTACAAATTTCACATACAGAATATTCAAGGTTTAGGTTTGTGGTGGCAGCTTTTTTTGTTTTATATATATATATATATATATATATATATATATATATATATATATATATATAAATATTTGTGGGATCCATACCTTTTGTAACTAGTTCATTTAATAGCTTGCAAATTTGAATGTTAAAATCATCTGTGGTGAATTGAATTAGATTTCACTATAATCAAAGTATAGAAAGCTGAATAAAGCATAATTAGGTGTTTTCCATTTATTTATAGTTGTTCAACTGTGGAGTTAGTATAGATAAGTCCCAGGGATATGGGCAGTACCAATATGTAAAGAGATGTATTATAAATACTTGTACAGTAGACATTAGTCATTTTTTAGGTTAGTGTGGTTTTCAGTATGTTGATTTATCTTAATAAGAAAATTAAGTACATGAACTACAGAGATAAGTGCAATTAGAGAATTTCTCAAGTTCTGGAAGTGAGAGCAAATGATATGACTCTATTTTTTAATATTTAGAGCAGCTTCAGGTTGCAAACTATGCTAATGTTATACATTATTTATATACTGTTTACAAGTTCATTCCTTTATTTTGTATTGTAGGGGTGTTTCTGTCTGGTTTGGTATGATCACAAATGTAATGGTATTGTTTATATTTGCAATCACTGTGTTCCAGTGTTTTTCCTGTTCAATGTAAGTGATCAGAATTAATCAATGTATTGGGGGTATTCAATAAAGCCTACATGATAATTTTGACCATGTGCACATTGTGGTGTGATGCTCACACAGCCAAGAAAAGTTTTAGATTCAATAAACTCCACGTAGCAGCGTGCATTCAAGCGCAAACACAGAAACTTTTGTGGCATGCAAATTACAGCATAAGTAGCTAAATTGTATGCTAATGAAGGAAATCAACATGGTGGAGTGATTCAACAAGCTATAAAGTAACTGTGTAGATTCTGTTCTCGTGTTGGCCATGTATGCAAACGTTTTCCGAATACAGCCACGCAAAAGCATCTACACCGAAACTAGAGCAAATAATTGTTCATACATTTGTACAGAACAGATCCTAACATGTAACCCCACACACATTATGACATTCCCAGACATGTTGGATGCTAGAAAATTATGTTAAAAATAGCAACAATTCCTTATTAAGTGCCATGACATAAATGCCACTTTGCACCCCGACCCCCAAATGAACAATGGAATCATAACTAATGTAGACAGCTAAAAGTGTGAACCCCATGAAATATAGAATCCCAGACTTGAATTCCTCTGTGCACATATATACACCTGAGTAAAACCCTCCCTTGACTGTACAACATTGTGGTCCACTTCAGTTTCCCTGCCTACACGGTTACCAACTGTGTAGATTCAGGGCTGTCAAAACAGTGAATATTCAAATGAGGTTCAAACTCATTAGATTGCTGAATGCCAAAAACTTGTAACTGTGTAGGGATGTTCACTTCATGCAGGCACTTTCACAGTGTTTGTGTTGAATACATGGCAACAATGAATGATAACATTGGGGGAGGTACAGTGAATGACGACATCAGGAGGGTGTGTCAGTTACACCTACAGAGATGTACATGTAAGTCTGTGAAGTGTAAAAGTGGATGTAAGCAGTGCACAACTCACAACTTCTGTGTCACCCTCTTTATTGTTTGTTAAAATGTATCTTATCTATCCGCATTACATAAAAATTTATTTTTTAATTTTTGTCCTTCTTTGCGCTATGCAATGCTTAGTGCAACTATGGGAAATGGGGGAATGAATGGCAGGTTTCTTGATGCATGTCACATATTTATTCCTGTGGCAGCATGTTTATGTGTAGGGCTAGAGAATAGAAATTCCTGGGTTTGACTACAGGATCTGCAACCTTTCCTCTACTTTTTGAACTGCATGTTCATACACGATATCACAGGCACGGACAAAAGTAATAAATTCCCTTGTGTTCACCTTATTTCAGCATCTTTGCTTGCAGAGTAGTTGTGCACAGCAGTGCATAAGTGCTCATTGTGCAACAGTGGGTAATAATGGAGTTCATATAT
Organism: Protopterus annectens; assembly: GCF_019279795.1. Classification (NCBI taxonomy): domain Eukaryota; kingdom Metazoa; phylum Chordata; order Ceratodontiformes; family Protopteridae; genus Protopterus; species Protopterus annectens. Next base: position 858,380,795 of record NC_056745.1, read on the forward strand.
TCAGTAAAGTAACACATGTTTTTCATAGCTGCTAATTACAGCATAAGCAGGTGTTTTCAGTATGGTGGAGCTATTCAACAAATTCTAAAGCATCCATCTAATCTACATTCTGTTTTTTCCTGCATACTTCCATCCCATGGGAGTAGACACAAGGAAATTCTAGGCCTGAAATAAAATTGTCTCAACTGCTGCATTTGTAAGGTAAGTCCAGAGCCTAGAATGTATTCTGTAATAATATTATGGCATATCCTTGTATATCTTAACTTAGTGCAATAATGAAGTAAATAGTGGTGGATTTGTACAGAAAGTACCTTAACATGTAGCAGCAGACACTTATTTTACTCATAATTGTCCATTAAAAGGTTTTCTTTCTTATTCCTCTCTTTTTCATTGCCCTTTTTGCGTGATGCTCCTCACAGTGCAAATAGCATAAGCAGGTAAAGGCTGCATTTATCCAGTTTGCGTGAAGGACGGAGGATCACCTATGAAGTAGACAGCCAAAAATAGTAACCAGCAATATTCAAATAATGCCCTTAGCCATCATGAAAACCCATCCTGGAGTACAAATGGTACTGGGTTCTAGTACAGAGTGTGCAGTCTTTGTTTTACTGCTGTGACTTTGCAGTTTACAGCAATGAAGTGCAAGATAAACAACTGTTTCCTCAACATTCTTTTAGTAACAGCTGTAAGTGCAGGACTGGCATACACATGGTCTTGGGTTTGAATACACTATATGCCATATAGTATTATTTTTACTGATGTTAGCAATGCTCCTCACATTTATGCACTGCTTAACAATGCACACACAGATATAAGTCACATGGGTGTACACTTTGTTAACCATTGCACAAATCTGCTGCTTACTGTGCTATGGAACTGTTTTATTGGTGTTTATTGTCCATTTCCTTTGTATGACATAAAACTACATGTGGCAACATTGCAAATTCAGGGCATATTCTAAGTATGCATCCTATATTCACAATACATACATGTGTTGTCAACCCCCCTCCACAACCAGTACAACCCTGGGGCTTCAATATTTTAGATACACATATATCATCCACAATACAAAGTGTAATATAAAATGCTGTGTGCTTCCTCTTGGACAAGGCCAGTCGGTGGTGCTGACAACCTTGATCTGCTAAACCCAAACATCCAACTATGCTCAATAAGGGTACTTGTGTTCTTACACAGCTAGGCTTCTAAACACCTAGGACACAATCTGCACTTAGACTGCTGACCTAATATGGACCCATGAATCTATGTGACTATGCAGGCCTCTCAACTTATTGTCTCCCATATGGCCTGCTGAAGTTATGTACCATAAGTTAACATGTAGCCATATAAAAGTCAGACTTGTGGGATGGTGTTTGTGTAAAGTACTGTGTTCTATAGCCTGTGTGCTTAGATAGGTAGGGGTTCTGTTATCACTGGAATCAACTGTGTGTGTGTGTGTGTGTGTGTGTGTTTGTGTGTGTGTGTGTGTGTGTGTGTGTGTGTGTGTGTGTGTGTGTGTGTGTGTGTGTGTGTGTGCATGTGTGCATGTGTGTGTATGTGTGTTCAGCCAGAACAGCAAGTGTGTATCCTGCAGTTAATGCCCCAATCCCATAAATTGATAGTATCTTGATACTTGCACCTGCCTACAAATCTAAGGCAGGCTTCCCACCTTCTTTTTTCCAACATGTACTGTAGATGTCATCCATTATAAGTTGACCTGCACTGATGGAAAAGTCAGACTTGTACTATGGCACTTCCATAGAGTACTGTGTTATATAGTCTGTGTACTTAGATAGGTAGGGGTACTGTTCTCACTGCAGTCAACTGGGTATATGTTTGTGTGTGTGTGTGTGTGTCCAACCAGAAGAGCAAGTGTGCATCCTGCAGTTACTGCCCCAATCCCATAAATTGACAGTTTTTTATACTTGCATCTGCCTACACAACCATGTCAGGCTGGCCTCCCACCTTCTTCTCTCCAACATACACTGTTGATGTCATCCAGTATAAGTTGACCTGCAGCCATGTAAAAGTCAGACTTATGCCATGGTGCTTGCATAGAGTACTGCATTCTATAGTCTGTGTTCTTAGATAGGAAGGGTTCTATTCTCACGGCAGTCAACTGTGTGTGTGTGTGTGTGTGTGTGTGTGTGTGTGTGTGTGTGTGTGTGTGTGTGTGTGTGTGTGTGTGTGTGTGTGTGTGTGTGTGTGTGTGTGTGTGTGTGTGTGTGTGTGTGTGTGTGTGTGCATTTGTGTGAGTGTGTGTGTCTCTACTCAGAGGAGTAGATGTGCTATCCTGCAGTTACTTCTTCAGTGACATGGCTTGCTAGTCTTTTCATACTTGCACAAGCCTACTCATTCATTTCATGCAACCTTCCCAACCTCTTATCTCCCACATGGGCTGCTGATGTCATCCACTGCAAGTTGACCAAATGTCATCCACTGCAAGTTGACCTGCAGACATATAAAAGTCAGACTAGTGCCATGGCATTTGCATATAGTACTGTGTTCTGTACTCTGTGTACTTAGATAGGTAGGGGTTTTATTCTCAGTGCGGTCAACTGTGTGTGTGAGATGTTACTTGACATTACAGAGCTACTTTTACACCAGCATGTGAAATACTGTTATGACCATATGCTCAACAGACAATGCTGATGTACCACCACATGCTCAGCAGACAATGCTGATGTAATCAGCTATATCAGATAATTGCATATATAACCATTTCACCAGGGCAGGATCAGACACTGGCCTGGAGCCCAGGCAGACATCACCTTAGGTTCATAGGAGGTTACTAGGCTATGTTATACCATTGTTCCCTTATTGACCAACTTGTATGGCCTATATTTGCAGTGCAAGTATATGGCCATCACTGATTGTCCTTATCCAAGAGGGACATGGGTGACACACCTGGGGTAAATGTACATTCTCCCATCCAGTTGGCTAAGTTACACTTAAATAGGGTCATTGAGGAGCTCTGTTTTATGTGAACTGGAATTTTTTTCCAGAGGAGTGGCAATCTCTGAGAGACATATCTGTCACTCCAGCATGTCCTGTTGATGTCACAGGCTAGGTTAAGATCTCTAGAGTGAGTGAATCTTGTCCCGTGTGAGTTGTGGATATGCAGCATTTCAATTATGCCAGGGTCTGAGACTGCTCTGTAGGCCAGGCACAAGTCACCTCTCAGCTGTCTATAAGATACAGTGTGCACTGACAGGACGTTCAGTCTGTCTATGCAAGTCATGTGTTGCAGGCCCTGAATTGTCTTGGTGAGAAACCAATGAGGTCTCTCCAGCTGCTGCATGTGTCTGGTGAGGTACATATATACGGGAGAATTGTACTCTATTAGTGGTCTGATAAAGGATATGTACAGAGGAGATATAACATCCTTAGCTCTGGATGTGATGCCCTTACTTATGAGATGTGTAACATAAAAGGCCTTCCTTACCACTGTGGACACATGAGAATTACAGTTAAGGATGTTATCAGCCTGTGTTCCCAAATCTCTTGCCACAGGGTTTCAGCAAAGAAGGGTACTGTTAATATTGTAATGTACAGGGACTTCCTCTTTGCCATAAGGGATGATAATGCATTACTTAGCATTTATTTTGAGTCAGTGTCTTTGGCACCAATCTTTTGTCTGTGTAAGGCCTTTTTGTAGTATGTCAACATTGTTTTGAGACTCAGTGATTGAACCCAGTTTGCAGTCATCGGTGAACATGGTTGGCCACAGGCCATCTATTTTCCCCTGGACATCTGGGAATACATTCCAAACAGTAGGGGGCCAGCACTAATCCTTGTGGTACACCAGTAGTAACTGGTCTGCTGCTAGAGGTGGAATTCCCAAATTTGACTGCATGTGTTCTGTCAGTGATCCATTTGGCTACCCATCAGGTGACATATGGGTTATTTCCCAGATGTGTGAGTTTCTCAATAATGCCTGAGTGGGGGATTGTGTCAAAAGCCTTGGATATGTCAAGATAGGCTGTATGTAGTGTTTTGCCTTCATATAGGGCTTTAGTGACATTCTCAAAGTTATTCACCAGGTTTTAATAAGCATGATCTACCCTTAAAGAAGACAAGTTATGTTGGGACAACAGTTTGACAGTCACCTGTGTCTGTGTTGATAAGGTCCATGATTATTCTCTCCATGGCCTGGCAGATACGGCTGGTGAGGCTAAGGAGTCTACAGTTCCCAGGGTCAGTTGATGGACCCCTTTTGTGCAAAGGAATTACTGTTGCTGTATTCCACAACCCTGGGACAAAGCCAGTGCTTATACTGTGGTTGAAAATAGTGCAAAATGGTTCCATTAGGCCCTGTTTCAGACCATTTAGTAGTCAGCCTGGGAAGTTATCCAGTCCCTTAGAGGCTGTTTTTCTGCCCATTGAGAGTTCAGTTATGAACTGCTCTTTGCAGATACTAGGTAGAGGACTTGTGACAGGTATGCTTTGGGGTATGTCTGTTGGGGACGGGGGGGGGGGTTGCCCCAGACTGTCTGGTAGTAGGTTGGGGATGTCCTCAGGGTCACTATGATTGGTGCCATCCACTACTAGTTCAGCACAGAGCTGGCCCTTCACTGTTAGATTTCTGACTTAGCTAAACAATACTTCCTGATTATCTTTAACTAGTTTAGGTTTGTACATGGCTTTAGAGGGCTTTACAAGATACCTAATTTCCTTGTTCAGAATGTGGAGTGTGTCCTTCTTCTGATGAGTCAGCTCCCTCTTGTTCTTTGACATTACTTTCTTCCACTTGTTGTATAACCTATGTATGCTTGATGCCCACCAGGGTGGTGTTTTCGGTGAGGACCTTATTTTGATCCTTTCACATTCAGCCGACTCTACATTTGTATAGGTGTTTATACAGGCTATTTGTGTACGTCTCTGTATTGCAGTCATTGTTGACAGTGGTAGCAGGAGTTTGCAAATATTTATGACATCAGTTAGGAGGCAATAGCTTGCTTTGGCTAAATGTTTAATTCTTTCTGCTCTTGAGGGGGGGTGTTGGGTATGAATATGAATGCGAACGAGACTGAACTGTGATCTGACCTTACCAGGGGGCCAACACACAGGAGTTAGTGCAGAGACCCACTATGTTGGTGAGTACTAAGTCTAGGACATTTGACCCTCTTGTGAGGGTGCAGGCTGTTCCACAGCATGTGTATGAACAAAGTCCAGGAACTTTAGGGTGAGCGTGTTTGCGCACATATATGACTCCAAATCATTGGAAGGATAGTTAAAATCATACATGACACCAGGGTGTTTGTATAGTGTGTGACTCAAGTAGGCCCAAGTAGGCAGAGTGATACTATTGGTTCATGATGGTGGACCTGTAGCTAACAATGATATGGAAGGGGGTTTTGCATACAGTTAGTTGAACTTGAAGTAGCACTACAGATTCGTACTCTTTGACCAGTCTTGCAGTATATTTGTCTTTAATGAAGATGGATACACCTCCGATTTGGCTCATTCACTCTCATTTTGATGTCTAAATGTATAAAAGGCATTATAACCTTGCATTAACAGGGGCTCTCTGGAGCTTTGAACCGTGCCTCTGTGACTGCATAGACATGGACATCCTCCAAAGTAAGGAGCTTTTCCAGTGAATGCAGTTTCTGATTTACACTCCTTGGATTTGGATTAAGCAGCCTAACCTTCAGTCTGTCTCTAGTGAATTGTTTATGTTGGTAATTTAGTTCTGAAAAAACTACAATCCACTCTGCTACAGGCCCCATGAAGAGCTCAGTGTCTCTCCAGTATTCTGCTACATTAATTTCCTCCGGGGCTTGATTGTTTCACTCTATGAAGTAGTTTTCTGCTTCCTTGCTTAGTTCTGACATTGCCTAAAAGGCCACTATGGGGGAGGCAAGCACCTTCACATAGTACAGCGAGGTATGTCTTCAGTTGTTCACTGTAACATGCACTTAGACAGAGTTATAATGGTACTTGTTGAAAGACTTAAGTATGTGCATGATCTGATGCACTCTGACACCTGATAGGTAGCTGTCTGTGACCTTCGTCTTGTTCAGCCTGGTGAGGGTGACATCTGTGTGTCTCACTATGGAGTCACTTATCAGCAAGACATTTGGTTTTGAGGTGATTTGCCTAAGGGGTTTATTGACTGAGACACTCTTGTGTGTGTATTATTATGTGTAGTGGATCCTGTTGCGTCTGCAGTGTGCAGTATGTTTGTGCTTGGGAGGCTGCTACCTGACTGTGACTTTCCTCTTGTCCAGCCTGGCCAGGGGGATATATGTGTGTGTTTTGATGTGTTTTGCCTGAGGAACTTATTGACTGAGAGACTGTTGTGTGTATTATTATGTGTAGTAGATTCCGTTGGGTCTGCACAGTGTGCAGTAGGTTTGCACTTGAGAGGTCTCTGATCTTTAGTTAGGTTTCTAGCAAGTATCTCTGTGTATGTGGGTTAATGTGTTGTGAGCTTGTTATGTGCAAAAGGTGAATTGTGGTTGCTGATATGTTTCTTATCTGGTTTGCTGTTATGTGAGAGAATTGATTCCAAATTCATAGTATAGATACAGCTATTACATGTTGTATTAGTTTGTTTTAGCAGTAACTGGTTGTCAGTATACATGCGGCAATTGCTGTGTTGCCTCAGGATGCCCATGTAAATCAGGCTGCCTGTAGAAATGGTAGGAAACTGTCCATCCATTATGGAAGGTATATACTGTAGTAACTAGTGGGGTGTGGGCTAGATGGACCAGGTTTTGGTGTAAGACTAACAAAATGTGTTTATTCTATGGAGGGCTAGGGTTACAAAAATGTGTCAATGCTTCACAATGCACAATTGAGTTGATTGCAGGCAGAAGTGAAAGCTCTGAGCAGCTACAGTATACTGAGTGTAAACCCAGCACAACACAGTGCTGGAATACAAGCAAAGTTAAATTATTTTTAAAAAGGTAAATAAAGGGAAAGGCCAAGAGTGAGCTTTATTCCAACAGTCTCCAGCTCAGATGGGTTCTTGGCTGCACAGTTCTGCCACAAGGATGCAGGGGGCCATCTTAATGTAAGAGAGCTGGTTTTAGTTAGTGTTCCAATGATATGAAACAGTCTATATTCAGCAAACCTGAATTGAGCCTATGCTATATAATGCAGAAGTACAAGAAATCCAGTGCAGAAAATAGCAATCACGATAGAAGAACAGTTTAAATAAAGCAGCAATTCAGTAGAATACTCCAGCAAGAGTGTAGACAACAAACTTTCCTAGTGTGAAATAAGTGGTCTGGAACCCAAGTGCTTAAATCAGAACTAATATACTTTCAGAATAACAGACACAATAAGCCTTCAACCAGCAATTCCCAGCTTAGTAGGGTGCTGGCTATTCTCCCCTGCCACAAGAGTCTACACCACAAAACTTTCTAATGTAAAATAACTGGTTTGTAGGTCAAGTGCTTAAACCACGACAAAGACACTTAAAACAACAGGCACAAGAATCATTCAACCAGCAATTCCCATCCCAAAAGGGCAGAGGCTACCCTCTCCTCCCACAACAGTAGAGACTACAAACCTTCTTAATTTAAGACAACTGGCCTGAAATCCAAGTGCTTAAAGCAAAAATAATAGATTTAGAATAACACTTACAATTTAATCTGATACCACAGATGATAGTGACATGTCTTTTAATCTACACACATACATTATGTCATGATTAGTAGGCCCTGTGTTATCTTGATGAAAAAACCCTGTGATCTGTCCAGCTATTGCATGTGTCTGGCGAGGTTCATGCAAAAGACAGCATTATGCTGTATTACTGTCCTGATGAGTTTGACTACAGTGCTGTCATACAATCCTGAGATCTGAATGCGATGGTGTGTCTTATGATGTGTACCACACGTATGTACTGGAAAACATTAAAGGGAAAGGTTATAAAGTAATGACACACATTGCAGTTCCTGACTTCACAACCCTTACAACAGAATATACTAAAAAGTACTGACATGATGATGCTATCCACTGTATCCTTTGACAAGGCAAATATAACTGATGTACAATTATCAGTTCAACAACACAAATGGAGATATAGTAGGCACTAATGTAGTTATACACCCTGTGCATCAGACACAACATTTTTGTATCCCTGAATACAAAAGAGAGAAAACAGGGAAATGACACATTTCTCATCACACGCACAGGGTGCTGGGGGGAGCAGGAGGCCAAGGCTGACACAAAGAGTTGGTGAGTGTGTATGAAGGAGAAAGGGAAGCAGGCAGAATGTGTGTGTGTCTGTAGGGGTCCTACATGTGAAAGTGGTGTGTGAGAGTCTGCATGAACACGACCAAGCTCAGTGCTAGCTCTATGTCTTGGTATGTTGGACAGGTGTGAACCATGTATGGTAGAGGTGGCAGTTCATTGCTGTCACCCCTGACCATGAGAACTGGCTCTGCCAGGAGTTGCACTGGCACCTCCATCCCCATGATCAGAGGGAGTGCTGCTACCTGAGCATGACCGATGTCTGTTGGACATGGTCCCTTCACGGAAATGTCCAGAACCATGACCCCATGCCTTGCCACATCTGGGTGTTGACAGCACAGTCACCGAGGACCAGCAGAAGTGCTGCCACAAAGGGACTGTGATCAGGAATGGCCATGTTGGCTATCAGCAGATATTGTGGCTGACCTACGCCCATGAGGATGCTATTCCCCTCCCAGCAGATGTACCATCACAGACACTGCTCGTTCCATGACAGACACCCCTCAGTTCATTACAGACATCCCTCATTCCAGTGTCATTCATCCGATCCAGGGTTTTGGAGATAAGGTGGAGGCAGTCACGCATGTCAGACTTTGCCACACCGATCCACTATACTGAAACACCAACTTGTACAAAAAACGCTAAAGCCGCCACTCGTTGCAACACACTATTTATTTTAAACGCTCAAAATAAAACACGTTTTTCGTCTAAACCAGATGGTTAGACTTCTTTAGAATTACAAACAAAGAGTGTCAGTTATAATTCAAACACTAAATTTATAAACTCCATTCTAAAATCCCCCGCCAAAAATTCACGGCATCAGTGTATCTTAAAGGTGTATATCACCAGCAACAATGACATGAGATATTCCGTTCATTAATCCTAATGCCTTGATGTAATACTTATAAACTGTGTCAGTGCTACTGCAGCAGCCCTAATATTTCCACTTTAAACTCCTATACCTTATAAAACTACAAGTGAGTCATGAATATATACCTTTAAGATACACTGATGCCGTGAATTTTTGGCGGGGGATTTTAGAATGGAGTTTATAAATTTAGTATTTGAATTATAACTGACACTCTTTGTTTGTAATTCTAAAGAAGTCTAACCACCTGGTTTAGATGAAAAACGTGTTTTATTTTGAGCATTTAAAATAAATAGTGTGTTTCAACGAGTGGCGGCTTTAGCGGTTTTTGTACAGACTGTGCCACACCCACAACCCTAAGCATTTTTCTGGACTGCCTTTCTGAATGTGCCTGTGCCTCCATGATGGCCCTAAACATATGTTGTGTGACACAGGAAGAGACACTTGTGCCAGATGTAGGAGGCACAGCAGGCCCCCTCCAAGCACCCCTATCACCCCTCCTGCATGGCAGCTTGCCAACACTTTGGCTACAGCCAGATTCAAGAAGCACTGAAGCCACAATATCCACACTTCCCTGTTCAATGTCATTGCCCTCCACTTGTCCTATATCTGTGGCTCCAGCAGACGTGGTAGATATAGGCCTACTGGCTGTGTCTGGGAAAAAAGAAGGGAGTGGCTGGATGTCAACCTCTATGTCAGATTCAACCTTTGCACCCCCCAACTGTGCCTCAATTTCACCACCATCATAATCTGTGTCTGCTGAGACACTGACATCGGGTGACACAGGGCCCACACTCCCACTGTCATAATCACCTGTGATAAAAGGGAAGAAACACAGGCATACATTAATACCTGCACTACTATGGTACAATATACGCTAACCAACTAACAGTGCTGCCACTGTTACAACATTACAGCAGTATGTACAACAGGGCTAAAATACCAAATTATATTTCTAGACATTGACCTGCACTACTGAAATTACTTTATTTGGCTTACCATATGCAGGAAGCCTACGGTGCTGGATTCCTGAAGGTCCTGAAATAAGTTAAGCAAGAGGTAAGGCCAACATCATCACATTTAACAGTAAGACAGGGGGTACTACATTTACTCCTCTCAATCTGCATGAAGTGTTAGTTCAACAAGAATGTGGCTGACGACTCCAAACTGAGCTCATCACTGTACCAATTTTCAATTCCCCCACCCCCAAAAAATACACATGTGACACAGAAGTAACTCTTATTTCAATTGTTTTACTATACAACAGTATTCAACTGGTCATATAACAAAACCTACCTGGAAGCTCTTCCTGGGACTGACAAGGAAGGGCACCCACATCAATCACATATTGTGGGCCACTCTGCTGTGAGTTGTCCTGCTGTAGAAGATTTTTTCTGCAGCAGGCACACCCCCAGTTATTCTCTGATCTCCCTCAGCAGCAGCTGCATGCCTCTGTGCAGATGTTAACATGTCAGTGACCCTGTGGTGCACTTGCTCATAAGTACAGCCATGGCCACCCACAGCATTTATGTTTGCAATGATCTGCTGCCATAGTCTCAACCTCTCTTACATATTGGGATGACCCCTTCTGAGAAGAAAAGCACCATGTTGACAGAGCGCAGCCCACAATTATTGTATTTTCTGCCTCACTGAAGGTGGGTCTACGCCTCATTCTAAAAGACAATAGAATAATAGTACACATAAGCATCACATAACTGCAAAGTAAGTGTTACCAGATAAAACAGTTAAGGTAGGCAGTCAGGCGTATCCACTGAAAAAACATACTACAGATGTGAAATACTAACAACAGGCAGAATACAAAACAAGAGAGTAACAAGAGCAACATATCCTTGTATGTGCCATAGCAGTAACTCAACTGTGCTCCCCCAAAGGAACAGCCCATTCTAGTTTGTGACTTAGCAGTAACTTCTCTTTGCTTCCCTCACCCACTAAAGAACAGACACATGAACCATTTTGCTAATACAACATATTTGAAATGCTAAACATGCATTCAAAGGACCTGTCTCTGAAACATGTATACATATGTATCACACAGCTTTTTATTTTCATGTATTATCAATCATTTGTACCTCTAAAATGGCTTGACAAACATGACCATGCCATCAGTACACTTCTAACTAATGCATACAGACAACAGTGCAAAATGCTTTGCTTGATATTGTTTATTAATATATTCCAGCATATGCATTATGTAGGTAACAAAATTACAGTATACCTGTTCAATATTCCTCTTTAAAGATATATTTGGAAATATTTAGCTTTTCTGAACATGTAGCAAGTATCTTCACCATCTAATGGAGTAGATTATTAATGGATTGCATCTGCCTAGGCTGTGTTTCAGAGATGCTAATTACAGCATAAGTAGTTGAATTGCATGCTAATCAACCAATTTGCTGGAGCTATTCAACAAGTTATAAAGAAACCATAAAGACTCTATGCTGGGTTTTGCGGTGGATTTCAAAAGTAGTGGAGTACAGACACAGAAAGTCTACAAAGACAGAATGTTAGGAGCTGCTGCTGCTTAACTCCATTTGTATGTGCTACAGGCTGCAGGCAATGCTGCTGCTGCTGCTGCCAATAGACCTAGGGCCAAGACGGAGAAGAGTTTTCAGGCCACATTTAACTTATCACAACATATATAACATGGACACTGTAGGGTGCTACAGGGTAGACAGGGACACAATACAGGAATCCTGTGACCTCTTCTGGCCTCACCTCAGAACCACAGCCTTTACCTCCTCAAGTATTGGCTGTGTACTGTTGCATCACAGTCAGCCCTGAACTAACACTATGGCAACTGCTACATTTACATGGTAACTCCTGCACATGTACTGTATTGTATAATAATATTATGACATGTCCTTGTATTTCATCACTTGGTACAGTAAGCAACTACAAGGTGAGAAATTTGTACAGAAATTAATATCACATGTGATAACAGAGAACTATTTGACTTGTGTGTGTCCATTAGCAAGTAGTAGGCTTCAGGCCTCAAAGATTCACACATTGATATCTCCCCAAGTAAGGATGATCACTGCATGCCCTCAGATTAGCACCATGTCTTTGTAATGAGAAAGCATAATAGAGAGAAGTTCAAAAGTAATGAGACACATAGCAGGTTCCAGTTTTACCACCCTCAGAAGATCAAACCGGCGGGATGCAAAACAAGGAGAGTAACAACAGCAACATATCCTTGTTTGTGACCTAACAGTAGCTCAACCTGGGTCCATCCCCCTCAAAAAAACATTACACCCTTGCACATGCCATGAAAGGAACCCACCTTTGCTCCCCCCAAAACAGCAGTCTGTGCTTATTTGTGCCATCCAACCTGCCATTAATTTGATGGCAGCTACATATCATGGTGTTCCCAGTTCATATCCTCACACATTTTAAGGTAAATGATATAGACTGGCTTACACACTTCATGTCTCTGAGTAGTGGTCAGATAACTGATGAATGACCAAGAAACACAGAAAGATAGCACACAGTTGTATATTTGCAAGGAATAATCATAACAGGGTGTGTGATCACTAAGTACACTACATCCAAATATATTACTTAGAATACATTTACAAATAACAGGTCATGCCTTCATATCAGTGTACATTCAGTTGTACTTGGTTGTATGAGGAATTATGGCATGCATTTGCTGCAAAGCTGTTTGTGGGGCAAAGACGGATAAGTCCTCCCTCCTGTTTTCTAATGGTGCACTGCAGTGAGAGTTGGGATCCAGACCTATGTAGTCATATCTCATGTGTACTAACAGTTTCTAGTGTGTATGTTATAGACTGATTTTCCACATTTCAACTAATTCTCCATTTTTTATACTTTTTTATTTTTTATTTTTATTTTTTGGCTACTGTTTGCACGATGTGCCACTTAGCATGAACAGCTTTGGCTATGTGAATCTCATTTGCACTAAGAGTGGCAGTGCACAAACCAGATGATTGGGCCACCAAGGTAGCAGACAGGACCCAGACAGCCACAAACATACACTGGATACAGTCAGTTAATACTATTGGTCATTCTACAAACACATTTCCTGGCAGCGTGGACTGTCATGCAGCATGTTGCATGGTGTCCAGGAGTCCAAAGTGTTTGTTGGACTCCTAATGAATGAACATGGGCTCAGGCTGTTGCATATGGACTATTGTGGCTCAGATTACAAGAAAGATGCATGGAACAGTCTGGCCCAGGCTCTAGCCAGTGCTACCAGTATCCCTCGCACTGGTGAACAATATAGGAATCACTACAGAGACCTCAGGATGAGGAAGAGGGATCACATAGCCAAAAATGTACCCAAAGAGTGGCGTACAGCAACAGTGGTCCCTCTCCACAAAGGTGGTGCCTCAACGGATCCTGGAAACTATCGCCCCATAAGTCTCACTTGCTTGGTCTGCAAAGCTATGGAAAGGATCATCATGGACCTTATAAATAAAGATATTGGGGACCTACAGACACTGAATCCTACCCAGTTCGGCTTTGTTAAGGGCAGATCCTGCCTCTTAAACCTGGTCAATTTCTTTGAAACAGTCACCAAGGCCATTGACAAGGGGAAAGTGGTCCACACAGCCTACCTGGACCTCGCAAAAGCCTTCGATATAATACCCCACTCGGGCATTATAGATAAGCTCACCAGCTTAAATATAAACCCCTATGTCACTAGATGGGTTGCAAACTGGCTCAAGGACAGAACCCACATGGTTAGAATAGCTGGAGCCATGTCAGACTCCAAACCAGTTACAAGTGGCGTCCCACAAGGCTCAGTCTTGGGACCTCTCTTGTTCGGTATATATTTCTAGGAGGTACAGGCCAACATGGAAGGACTGTGGCTGACCAAGTTCGCAGATGACTGCAAACTGGGCACCATAATAGACTCTCCAGCTGACACAAGCATCCTCCAAAAGGGCCTCATAGAAACAGACAACTGGTGCCAGAGCCATGGCCTCAAGCTAAACGCCAAAAGTGTATAGTCATCCCTTTGGCAAAAACAAAGTGCCCACAAATTACCACATAGATGGTAATCCATTAAGTACAGAAGAAGTAATTAGGGACCTGGGGACCCAAGTTGATAGCAATCTCTCATTTGACAACCACGTGGCCAAAGTGGTTAGAAAAACATTTTATATAGCCCACCTAATCATGAAGGGATTCACATCTAGATCAGGGAAGGTCATCGTGCCTCTTTACTCATCCCTCATCAGGCCCATAATTGAGTACAATGCCCCTTTTGGGATGTACCTTACCAGACACCTGCAGCAACTGGAAAGACCCCAAAAGTACCTCACCAAGAGGATCAAGGGGCTCAAACAGATGCCGTATGCTGCCTGATTAAAGAAACTCCAGCTCTACTCAGTGGCATACCGCCTGCTCAGAGGCGATCTGTGCCTGACTTATAAAGCCATGTCCAACCCGGAATTAATGGACATGCTGCACCTCAGAAAATCCAAATCCCATCGAGCTACGCCCTCGAGGGTCTTAAACCTCAGCACTGAAATAAATAGGACATGCTGGAGGGACAGATTCATAACCCAGAGGCTCCCTTCACTCTGGAATAAAATCCCAGTCCAGGTTAGGCAGAGTCCCTCATTGACTCTCTTCAAGAGGAATCTTGATGAGTGGATGGGAGATCGTAGGTTTACCCCGGGTATCACTTCTGTGTCACTGTTAAACAGAAGCGCAGTATACTAACCTCGAAAAAGGGCATAGCAAAATTAATTTAAAATGGGTGGCGAAAGCCATACACAGTCTGGCTACGCTTATAAATGCCCTAGGGCAGATAGCCTAGTATGAACCTCTGAACCTATGAACCTATGAACCCTTGACCATTGGATTGAGGAATGTAGGATTGGGGGCACCAAATAAATGTGTAAGTATCACTGACAAAGACTACTTGTCAGAGTTAAAAGCTGGATATAGTCAGGATTGGTATGTTTAATGGTATTCTATTCTGTTGTTTTTCCACAGCCGTCACAGACCGAGAACTGAATTTAAGAACCCATGTCGCTAGATTGGCATGGATGTGAGATGCATGTGGTATGTATGCATCACAACAGTGGGTTATTTTATCATTAAAAGTTACAACACATTTACTGGTTAATTATACAGTTGTATCAAATTAAGCATTCATTTCTCATCTGTAATAGGAAAGTACACATGCATTACTCTGGAGGGCAAAACAACAGTTCAGTATTACAGAATGGTCATTGGTTGTGCCTTCAAAATTCATACTTCCCAAATATATAATACTGTTAAGTTTTCATTGATATTGCAATGTAACATCAGAGTTGTAAAGCAGTGTCACCGCTGGCTTGCTGTAAAATGTAATCATTATAATTGGAACTTTCATATGTGCAATGTATGCACAAATCAAGGATTGCTTACTGCAATCTGTAGTATATTGGACATCTGTTAGGAGCTGGGTAGTCTTAATGGTAAACAAAGGTATTTGTTAGGATTTGTTACTGTTAAAAGCAAAGGAAATGGAAAAGAGTCAAAGACTTGTATCAATGATTCGTATGTCACATATGAAGTTACTAATGCTCTCTTCTTTTCTCTAACCTAACCCTTTTCTCTCTTTTTTTTTCATTTTTTATTTTACTTTTCCCCACAAGGCAGCAGACTAGGCCTGTCCTATGGGATCCTCCTGCCCCCACTCCACCGGCTACAGCACTGCTGCTCAGCACATCTGCTGTGTGACCTGGTAGCACTCTCTCTACTGCCCCTGCACTACCTAGCACCTCATGTAGTTCTGCCCCAGAGAAAAGGCCAGTGGTTCCCTCTGGGATCATTGGCAGAGGTGATGAATTTATTACCAGCGATGACCTGCAAGGGTTGGTGTGTAGGATTGTGCACCACACAGTTGGTGCATGCCTATGCTGGATGTTGACACTGCTCTTCATCTTTGTATTAAATAACACAAGGAGATGTAGACATCAGACACTGCAGCCATCTGCACAATGAGATGACAGTGATAACAGTCCAGTGGGTGATGACTCGATTCACACTGTCACCCAACTTGTCCATGGGTTTGCAATCTCTCCACCATTACCCCAACCATGGTGTTCACCCACCTCATGTGTCCTTTACCATCCTTATCTCTTGTCTTGTCTGTCTGCAATTGCTTTCTCACCTGCCCAACTTGCCAAACCCAGACCTTCCTACATGCCTTCCCCAACATTCCTCCCTCTCTCTCTCAAAAAAAAAAGAGAAAAACATAGCTCTACATTTTGCACACATCTTCATGACACACATGACTTGGTACAATTCCCTATACAATTGATTGTGTTGCGGTCAACCCTCTCTCTGGATGCGACAATCCAAATTCAGCAAAATGTGTGCATATATGTCCATGTTTTATACTTGAAGAAATGGATACTCTATGGTTCTTTCCTATATCCTTCCTGCACATTCCTCCCTTCCTTTAAGTTTGTTCATCCCCCTCCTTCCTCCCCATTTCACCACTTTCCTGCCTTTCCCATTTATTTTTTTTAAAGCATAATTGTGTGTTAGTGACCATTGTGCACTAATGAGTGGCTACAACAAAACCAGTTATAAGTATTACATAGTTGGATTGGAAACCAGTACCCTCTACCATATTTTAGAGACTTCATACCAACTATCACACTTCAGAATTTGGATTTACATGTACAATTAATTGAAACTGTTACATACACTTGGATTCTAACCGAGTAGCATCTGAACAAAAAATTACATGCATCAATGCATTAACAGGTGGTGCTATAGACTCATTTGATTAGCAGGTGTATTTTAGAGACTGTATAGAAAATGGCAGACTTAACTGCTGTTGTATATACCAGTTACTTAACCGAATCTCTGGCTGCAGGAATTAATGCACTTAATGCAGTGATAAGTTCCTTTTTGTGGCAAATGGTATCTCTGTAGGTAATACATTAAAATATTTTTGTAGTAGTATTGCTTAGTGATGCTGCGTGATGTGCAGCATCATGTAACATCACAAACTACTGCTGTACAAAACTAAATGAGTATTGTAAACTAAATGAGTATTGTAAACTAAATGAGTATTGTGCAATAATGCTTTATAAAACATTACAAGGGATCATGCAATGCTGCTTCATAGACATTTAATGAAGAAGATATGACATTAGTGGTACAGGGAGCAAGCACAGGGGAGGACATATTTTCTAAATTGTGTCACTTACTATTGAATGCATTAAATATATCTGCTAGTTAACTGATTCTTTGGCAGCAAGTGTTAAAGCATTGTTGTTGGAGGCAGATGGTACTGGGTTTGAATACAGGTGAAAGTAGTAATTTTACAAGTGTCTATGATACTTTAAATATATCTATTTATATTGCTGCCATTTACCATTGCATTAATGCATGGTGCGCACCATTGCACAATAATTCTTTAAATAAAAGAAATGGGGAAGACAAGAAAGTGGTGAAATGGGGAGCAAGAATGGGGAAGAACAAAGTGAAAGGAGGGAAGGAGTGTGCAGGAAGGATGTAGGAAAGAACCATAGGTATCCATTTTTTCAAGAATAAAACAACATATATGCATAAATTTTGCTGAATTTGGAGTGTCACCTCCAGAGAGAGGGGTGACCACAACACAAGCTATGTATGGGATGTTTTTTATTTGAGGAACAGGTGCCCCTTTTTTTGAAAGAGATGCATGTTGGGGAAGGAATGCAGGAATGTCTAGGTGAGGTAAGTTGGGCAGGTGAAGAAGGAATTGCAGACAGACAAGACAAAGAAGATAAGAGAAAGGAACGGTGAAGGACGTATGAGGTCAGTGAACAGCATGGTTGAGGAGAGGGTGGGAAATCCAGGTCTCATGCACGTCAAGGCAGTTGACAGTGTGAATCTAGTACTCACCCAGTGGACTGTCATCACTGTCACCTCACTGAACCACTGGCTGCAGTGCCCAATGTTCTGACCTCCTATGAGTGTTCTGTACAAGGATGGAGAGCAGATACTCCATCCAGCTTAGGGGTGTGCCCACAGTGTGGTGCACAATCCTAAGCACCATCTCTGGCAGTTCCTGTCAGGTGATGAACTCATCACCTCTGCCACTGCTCCTCGAGGGAACCACAGGCCTATCCTCCAGGGCAAAACTACCTGAGGAGCTGGGTAATGCAGAGGTAGCAGAAGGGGTGCTACGAGGTTGTCCATCAAACATGCTAGGGAGCGGTGCTGTAGCCAGTGAAGTTGGGGCAGGTAGATCCTGTGGGATAGGCCTACCTCACTGTGCTGTGGGAAAAGCAAAAAAGAAAAAAAATTAAAAAAAGGAGAAAAGGTTGGGGTGAGAGAAAAAAAGGAGAACATTAACAACTTCATATGTGACATAGAAAGCATTGATACAATTATTTGACTCTTTTCTGTTACCTATACTTTTAACACTACAGTCTCCTAACAAGTCTCTTCCTTACTTTTAAGATTACACAGTTCATAACAGAAACACACTATAGTACAGAATGCAACCACCAATCCTTCATGTGTGAGTATATTGCAAATATGCATGTTCCAATTATAATGATTACAGTTTACAGAAGATATTTTAAGTCACTGGTATAGAGGTATGAAATCACATTCCAATAATGATGAAAACCTAATAGTACTGTATATTTGGGAAGTGCATTTTCTGAATCCACAACCGATGACTACTCTCAAATACTGTACTGTTCTTTTGTCCTACAGATTACTAAATGCATGTTTTCCTTTTACACTTTAGAGATGCATGTTCAGTGTTATTTGAGAATATGGCATCACTGGTTTGTGCTAAAGACTAAGGCATGCATAGTTTATTTTACAGTTGGTATATGCATGCTCAGTTTGATACAACTGCATTAAATGACAACTAAGTAGTCATTAACTTTTAATGCTACAGATTACATACAAATTATTATTATTATTATTATTATTATTATTATTAAAAGACTACTTAGACAGTACTGTTCTGATGTATATATACCACATGCTTCTTGCATCTTTACTAAATGGGTGGCATGGGACCTAATATTCGAGGCTGACTCTGCAGCATCTGTGGAAAAAACAGAACAGGACACCATTATGAATACCAGTCTTGACTATATTCAGCTTTTAACTCTTACAATTACTCACTGAAATTGATACTTACACATCTGTAGGGTGTTCCCTGTACAAAATTCCTCGATCCAAAGGTTGAGGGTATCCGGCTTCCTCCTCCAGAGGTCATCGAAGTGATGTCTGCATTGTTCACCGGTGTGGGGGGTACATGTAGCACTGGTTTAAGCCCTGGCAATATTATTCCAGGCTTCAGACTTATATTCTGAGCCTGAATAGCCCTGCTGCAGCAACCAGGTCCCATGTTCCTTAACCAGGAATCCAACAGAAATTTTGGAATCCTGGGCACCCCATCTCTGTGCCCAAAAGTGCACACCCTATTGACATCCCTGCTATAGCTCAAGCTCAATGTATAATTAGCATTTCCCCAATAACATTTTATATACTGGTGTTTTCCCATCTATTGCATATCTCGTGCTTACTGAGAGTGCACACATTTTGGTTTTGCAACATTTGAAAATGTTGCACATCATTTACCATCATACAAATACGGTAGGCGGGGGTGTACACTGGCAGACACAGTGTTTGTGCTATGGTAAGTGATGTATAACAGTGGCAAACAGTGCAATTTCTAGATTATTAGGTATAAAGACACTTGTTTAAATGTGCTATTCAAATGTACCATGTCTAAAATTCTCCTACACTTACAGCTATTACCACAAGAAGGTTGAGGAAACATTTGTGTATCTTGCACTTCACTGTTTCAATCTGCAATCTCACAACAGTTAAGCAAAATTTGCACACTCTGTACATGAACTCTGTACCATCTGCACACCACACCTGCATTTAACACCTGCTGCCACAGGATTAGTGAGATGAAATCTGCTATCTTAGAGGTTATTGTAAGGTTCTCTCTGTTAATTGTAGTGTAACACCACTTGCCATGTTTGCATGATGCACAGTATTGTTAATTGAATGCATCTGGTTTATATTTGTGGATGTCTGGGTCATGCTTACAACTTTGGTGGTCCATTCTTCCATTTTGTGCACTGCTGCACTTTGAGCAAACCAGGTGAGCACAGCTAAACATGTTTGTCAGGTTGATCACACAAACACTGGCCAAAAAAATAAAAAACAAAAAAATAAATAAATTAAAACACAAAATGGAGACTGTCCAGAGTCTTGCAAAATGTTCAGATATTTCCATCATATTTCTGGGCTGTTTTTTGAAAAATACGTGGTTTACTGGGAAATCACTGCAGATTGAAGGCAATATATAATGACATACATTTCTGTTTCGTACTTCATAGCCTTCAGAAATTGCATGCTAACACAAAGTAAATCAGTCCCTATTTTTGGCCCTTTGTCCCCCCAGTAGTTTAGTGTTTGACCACATTTCTTGCATTAAAGGTTTGTGTGGAATGATCCACTTTCTCAGTGTATGGGTTTCGTGGTCAGCAACACTGGTGTGAGCCATGAAACCTTGCTAACGTGTGCTACTCATCATTAATATTCATGGTGTGATGTGTGATGCTGCACAATGAGCAGTATTGCATATGCGAATACACTCTGTGTAGGCTCTGCACGGAACCTAGACAGTTTCTTGAATCCAAAACATAATTATGTTTTGATTAAATGCATTTATGATCTTTAATAATATGCTCATATTTGCAGGCTGGAAGGATGTCTGTAAGGTGTGGATTTCTTGTATTCATAGATCATTTAATTTAGGTAACAAAGAAACAATAGGAAATCAGAAATAATGTATTGAATGACTGGTCAAACATCTTTCTGTACTGTATTCAAATTCAGATATATTACTGGTATTTAATTTGGATATGCTATTCATCCATTTATATTATCTTGCCATTTTTACCAATTCCTCATACACAGGGCGACTTTAATTTTATATTTTTGTAAATGGCTAAATACCAGAATATAAAATGTTACTTTATTATTCTGCTGTTCATGGCTATGAATGATATATGTCACTATGTGTTGAATTATTAATTGATGTTTGTTAACTGTTGTTTTCACACTTGATCTGACAACAAAATGTATTATAAAATATAGCTCCCATAGCTTTGCATAATGATATGAAGAAGTCATAATCTCTTGATATAAAACTATTGCTTTCTTTGTTAGATATTCTTATAAGACAGAGTGCGCTCAAGTCTTATGTTTAATATCCAAATTGCTTTTAGGTACTACACTTTATAACATTCTACTTGGTAAGAAAAGGGGGATATACAGAATAACCTAAAACACATTAGTTTTGCTACCTAGCAAACCCTTGCTTTTTGAGCCAGCTTGGAGATATTTCATTATCAGATTTGGAAAACTTTGGAGTAATGTTTGAGGGTACAAGTAAAGAGAAAAATTCAGAGATTTTAATGAGAAAAAGTGAATTTAACCCACCTCTACATCCCCAAATTAAAAAAATTGAAATGGTAGTAGAAAAAGAATTAAGGCAGGTCAACTTTGCTTCTCCCTACAGGTTTAAATACAATCTCACAGCTGGGGAGTGATTGGTTTTAAAGGAACTTAAACAGAATCAAAATGTGTGAGTCATGAAACCGGAAAGGAGGGGGTCCATGTTGATGGACAATGTTATATACGAAGGCAAAATGTTAGACATTCTGGGTGATTCTATCACCTATAGGAGAGTGTCCAGAAATGAGATTTTTGTTGCATATAAAAAAATTTACTTGGTCATTGATGATTTACTGTTGAATGGATTGATTGATCTGGACACTCATAAGTATTTACATGCAGCTCAACCTAGAATTGCTACTATTTTTGGCATACCTAAGGTTGGTGTTTTGCTTATCTTAACTTTGTGACATTAAACCTTGGAAGAATTTGTGAACCTGAGTGCTTCTTTCCCGCCTTTTACTTTTGTTCTTGGTGGTCATTGTGGTTGGAATCCACATTTTTTACTATTTTGGTTGCTGTTGTGAGTTATTTGGGGACATGGAAAGCACAGTGGGTTCTTCTCGATCTCGAAAGGGAGGTGGGACGAAATCTGCAAACTCAGAAGCTGATTGGCCAGTTAACCCAGTTAGTCGAATTGCTTACTCTGATTGGCCAGTCATTGTCAGGTTTGATGTCACTCAGCATCCCAGGCAACCAGGAAGCTAACCATAATGGTGGTAATAATGCCGAGACGTTTGTTGAGAGACTACATCGAGTTTTTCAAACTAGAAGCAGTTTTGGGACTAAAAATGGTAATCCTGAAGGAGACATTGGTTTACCATGAATTTTGGATGACTCGGATGAAGAAAATCCTTGGCCAGGTAGAGCAAGTGACTGTGGAATCCCTAAGGCTACAACTTCAAATAAAGGTGACTGACTAATAACAATATTTGCCATTTTGCTAATAAGCCTAGGAAGGCTTTTGAAACTTGGTTAACTGAGAAAATTTCCTTAAATGCTGAGACTCAAAATGAGTGTGTTGCGAGGGAAACTAGTACCAGTGTAAAACAATTAGGGGAACTCATGGGGAAATACTAGGCACTTTGTATAGATAATGAATATTTGCGCATATGTTTAAATAAGGGAATTGTGCCTAAAGGACTACGAGTGCAGAAATACCCCAACAATATTCATGTTGGAAGTGATTTATATAAGGAATTATTGGAAGACTTTAACAACTATGGTTTAGACATTGTCAGAATTTTTATTAAGCAAAACGAATTGTCTATGACAGAATTGCATTCAAATATTGAACATTTAAATTCTGTTGTTACAAATGATTTATTGTTTTCTGTAGAATCTGAAAAACAAAAATACTTTGATACATTGGATGACATAGATGGAAAATGTAACATGAATATTAAACACAAGATAAAGAAATTAGATAGAGACATATTAGAATATAAGGAAAAACGGAGCTATACTGGGCCCAGGGGAATGTGGGTTGATAGAAGAAGGGATGAGTATGCATTTGAAGTAGACACTGAAGCAAATTATGGTGAACAAAGAGATGAAGGGATTAATTATGACCCTTTAGAATCCCCCCCCTCCGTCGCTCCGAGAGACTTATGAATCAGAAAGGTCCCCAATATTTTCAAAATCCTACTTGGAGGGGGAACAGAGGAGCCTGGGGGGGGGGGATTCTAGTTCCACCCACTGATTATATAGTTAAGTGTGAGAATAAATACTCTTTTAACAATTACAATATTTTTAACTACAGTGGTATAGACCTGAAGGTTGACCATTTTAATTTATTGTCTCGGTGTTTTAAATTTATCCCTAATAATAAATGTGACCTGACAAAAGTGATTTTGGATGTCAAGAATTTGATGAGAAAGTTAAACTTTGGGGTTATGTTTGAGGGTACAAGTAAAGAGAAAAATTCAGAGGTTTTAAGGAGAAAAAGTGAATTGAATCCACCTCTACATCCCCAAATTAAAAATTTTGAAATGGTAGTAGAAAAAGAATTAAGGCAGGTCAACTTTGCTTCTCCCTACAGGTTTAAATACAATCTCACGGCTGGGGAGTGGTTGGTTTTAAAGGAACTTAAACAGAACCAAAATGTGCGAGTCATGAAACCACACAAGGGGGGGGGGTGTTGATGGACAATGGTATATACGAAGGCAAAATGTTAGACATTCTGGGTGATTCTAGCACCTATAAGAAAGTGTTCAGAAGTTAGATTTTTGTTGCATATAAAAAATTGACTTGGTCATTGATGATTTACTGTTGAATGGATTGATTGATCTGGACACTCATAAGTATTTACATGCAGCTCAACCTAGAATTGCTACTATTTTTGGCATACCTAAGGTTGGTGTCTTGCTTATCTTAACTTTGTGACATTAAACCTTGGAAGAATTTGTGAACCTGAGTGCTTCCTTCCAGCCTTTTACTTTTGTTCATTATCAGATTTATTACACTTCAACAGGGAGCAAGTAAAAAAATGTTATGATTGTGACACCACCACTTATTTATTTATAAGGTTAGTTTCTTTAAACTATATGGAAATTATTTTCTGTGCACACGTGAAAGAATTCACTTTTTTGCACTTAAGGGCCACAGTGGAGACATAACCTATCCTAGCATCTCTGACTGCTCAGTTTTTACACTTCTGGGCCACAGTAAAGACATAACCTATTCTAGCATTTTGTAAAAGTCAGGCACAGAAACTAGCCACAGACCATCACAAGATGCGCATATGTTCACTTACATATGGCAAGCACACCTAAAGACCATTTAGATAACCACTGATTCACTTTTGTCAAATATTTCAGATGTGTGAGGAAATTGAGCCACCTGGCAAAAAACAATGTGGTTACATGGAGGACATGTGATGTAGGCTCCACAGTGAATGTGCAAAATTCAGGCTATAATCCATGTTATGTGAGGTGGCAATAATTACCAGCATGCCACCACTGTGCCACCAAGATTGCTTCAGCATTTAGTAATTATTTGGATTGACCTGTAATGTGAAAGAAAACAAATTCCTGTAACGAAACAGACAGTATTGAATCCAAAGAGTATATGGTATATAAAACAATGTCATACTTATGCAGTGTGTTTTTTTTATATATATTTGAAGAGCAAAATATGCAAGCAGTGTGATTGTACATAACTTTTTAATTCACGAGAAGGGTCAGGGGTAGAAATAATACCCAACTCCCTACTTCTCAGGGGAGATAGCAGGCACAGCTGCAAAAACTCAGAGTATAGATAAATGATTCCTTTGCTGTGCTGAAACAAACAACAAAAGTAAGAAAAAATGAGTATTGAATATATTAGTAGTCTTTACCAGCCTTATACTTCTGATAGAAACTTTTCATTTAGGAATGCAGCAACAGCAGCTTTAATATGCTATATTTCTACATTCTGACAGTGGAAAATATTAAAGATGCATTCATAGTGCATAAAGATTATGCATAACTATTTTTGATTTTCTTTATACTCATAAGATAATATAGATTAAGTGATTATGTGAGTATATGTCTGCTTGAGAGGTTGCAGTGTGTGGGGGGGGTGAGGTTAGTAATGGGTAGGATTGCTAGAGGTGTATGTGTGTGTGTGTGTGTGTGTGTGTGTGTGTGTGTGTGTGTGTGTGTGTGTGTGTGTGTATTACATGTGTAAGTGGGGGGGACTTTCTTACTTGCATACTCCCTTACACTAATGAACTAATATACATTCTTGGGGAACACTGGCCACCAGAGAGAACCATTCAATATGGACCCATAATGACACAAGAGAAAACTGTGCATTAGTTTGCCTTAATGACACTTACACAATATGTTGCAGGGAGGAGCACAAGGAACCAGTGATAACAGTGAGTGATTGTAAGACATGTAACAAAGATGTGGCTCAGGAGGGAAACAGTGGGCACCAGGGATAACACACCTTGCAGGAAAGGCACTTAATAAAGACATTGAGGGACAATGGGCACCAAGGTTAACTCTTTAGTAATGTGCCTTAAAGGCATTCATTAAAAAAGGGAAGTTGATGTGGGTTGAGGGAGACCACTAGCTACCAGGGATACTCTATATAGCATGCCTTAAAGGTGCTAAATGGAGTCAAATCCTACACCCACTCACCTCCCACTGAGGAATATTAGTCCCATGCACTACCACTGATATGGAGGTTTGGGGTTGGCATAATGGTTAACCTCACAGGCACAAGGTACAGGGTTTGATTCTAACCTTTGGGGAAATTGACTAGGCTTAAAATGACCCACAAGGGCAGCTAGCCTAGTACTTATTTCTAAATCTATATACAGGAGAAAAAAATGAGGCAATAACACCTAAAAGTATGAAAAAATAACATTACAAAGGTGGGTTAAAAATGTTTTAAACCCTACACGCTTGATACTGGAAAAAGCAATAGTAACCCACTACACTAGCTGATGTATTTAAATAGCAAGGGTTTCTTTATAATAGAATGTAGATCTTGGACTTTATTCAAGCCTGCAACAGTTTATAAGTTACAAGGGAGAGGGACAGGACACAAATATACATACTGTGTAGTGCAAGAAACCGAGACAAAGCAAAAAATATTGAGATACACAGTCAGGGACAGATTTTAATTATTCCTCTCATAAACTTAGAAAGTCACTAGAATAAAAACTTTTCCATCAGCATACATTTACTGAAGGACGTGAAGCCTGAAATTCGAATGTTTAATGCAAGAAAAGGTGGAGACTGTTGGGTGGCTGGTGACACTGGCCATGCTGTAAGTACAGCTATGGAAGATGTTGCAGAAAATGGTAACATAAATGGAGAAAACTTAAACAACAAAGTCAAAAAGGCAAGTTAATGACAAAGGAGGTGGGGAACATATGGGAGATATAACTTATCATCACATTACAGAGATATACATTAAGCAAGCAGGAGCTATAACAATGTGGCACATTACAAACCCCTGCCTACATGTGGTATAAGCTGGCCATGTGGTATGATGTGCAGACATATGCAGTGTCACAACTCCCGTTACATATAGCGTGTAGTGAGGTGTACTGGAGGAGATAAAGGATTGCATATAAAGAGTCGTGGCCTTTGTGTGGAACACTGAACCTGTGGATCCCTACAAGTACCCTACATTGCAACATTATTCAGCAGCCCACATTTAAAATTAAACAATCAGTATGAAGCTGAGGATGTATTGGAAAACCAAATCTAGCAAGTACACCTGTAGCACTGAGCCATGTGAAAGTTGACATCAGTGGGTTCACAGCCAACTATCATTATAAATCCATGACATAACAACAAGGTAAAGCCACAAGCCATCCACCCACAAAACACATACAATAAACAGTCATATACAGGAAATGTGCATCCGTGATAAGCATACACCTCTCCCAAACCACTACACAAACATTAACCATTACACAAACATGAACCCCCCCAAACAAAATGCTGACCTTCTGCATTAAACTACACTTTTCAGACCACTGATCTTTTTATCAGTGCAACTGAGCATACAGATCCAGCTCAAAACGAAAAAAAAAATTGTAGTATACCATATGTGTCCTTCTGCTGAATATGTGAAGAATAGTGCCTGTAAGTGCAATGATTTGTATTACCCTACTAAGATGTCTAACCTCATTAAACTGTTACATGTAGCATGTCTTATGACAACTGTCACTGCACAGTTGACTTTATGAAATGCATATATGACTTGTATATCTGCAACTTAGTCCACTTGCAATACATAGCAGGCGATAATGTAACTAAATAGTAGCACCTCTACAGGGACAAACCCTGGCACTGTATATACTATGGGCAGCTATATAAGGAGGATTCTTAAAATTATATTAAAAAACATCTACATGAATCCCTTTGCTTGGACAGCTACTCCATTCTCCTCCAAAATAATGTTGTTCTCTAAAATAGCTTCCTAAGCTACAAAAAAAAAAAAAAGAAATCTTGAGGCAATGTTACAACTGCCTCATGTACACAGACAACCCTCTCCTCCTCCCAACAAATTCCAACACATGTGAGAGATGCAACCATATAGCCATACTGGAGGCTAAGCTCTCTCAACTCAGTACTGGCGAAACCAGTCAGGAGGAGAAGGAAACCACACTCACTACAATTCCAGTCTCACATAGACCTACCACAACAGCAAACCAAACACATAAACACACAAAAACATACTTGGAGGCTCTAAATAAAAATCTGCCTAAGCAGCAGAGACCTCCAAAGCAGACACCCAAGCAACCGCTGCCCCAAAACAAAACACGTGCAACACATAGCTCACAAAGCCAGTGTGCCGAACAGTCACAGCCCTTAAGGCTAAACAACACACCTGATACACTTGTAATAGGTGACTCTATCGTCAGGCACACTGACGTCCGCTCACCAGGCTGAACAAGGAGAAGGTCACGGTGAGCTGCCTGTCGGCGCTAGGATCCGCCACATAACACAAGCACTCAGGTCACTCCAAGGCAAGTACAAATATGACTCAGTCATTGTCCATGCTGGTGTGAATGACCTGAGATGTACCTCCCTGGACTACATGAAAAGAGACATAGAGGAGCTCTCTGAGCATGTAGCCCAGGCCAGTATGACCCTGACCTTGAGTAGCATCTTACCCTCACCAAGAATGATGCCACAATATGAAGACAAGATGATCAATTTCAACAATTGGCTTAAGTATTGGTGTCATTCAAAGGGGATCCAATGCCTGTCAGCCTAGGATGACATGCTCGACAAGCCACGATGCTTCATTAGGGACGGCTTGCACCTGCCACCCCTGGGCTTTTGGATATTGGCAAAGGCTCTTGCTACCCCCATAGTGCCTTTTTTAGGCAAGGCTCAAAAGACAAACCCACCTCCATAGGCATCACAAGGGATAAGAAACTAAGAGTAATGCTACTCAACGCCAGAAGTCTAAACCTCAAGATGCACACACTCGAAACTCTCCTTAGCATGGAGAACATCGATATCTGTGCAGTAACAGAAACCTGGTTCAAGGCTCCCGAGAGCACCCCAGCACTACCAGGTTATACCTCATACCATGCTTTTCGGACCCAAAACTTGGACCGAACCACAAAAGGAGGGGGCATATCAATATTCGTCAAAGATACCCACACTTCCAGGTTGGTGGCACAGCACGAAGCATCAGAGACTATCCATGTGCAACTAACAGTGGGTAAAACTGCCTTCCAGTTTATAGCCTGCTACAGACCACCCTCCCAAACCCAGGAACCCCACTCGGCCTTCCTGAGAACACTGGAAAATATGAAGGTCTCTCCAAACACCATTATATTGGGCGACTTCAACTACCCAAACATAGACTGGGAGCATTAATCTAGCTCCAACACCCTAGCCCAAAGGTTCCTAGAATTTATAAACTCAAATGCTATGGAACAACTTGTTACCACCCCCACAAGAGGGGAAAACCTACTGGACCTGATCATCACCAACATGGGGACACTATGCTCCAGACCAGAAGTGTATCCCTCACTGGTAAGATCAGACCATAAACTAATGTCACTGGATATTCACATCCCGACTCCACCCCCTGCCCTGAAAACCACAGTGAAAAACTTCTCTAAAGCAAATTTCACACTCCTCAAAACTGAGGTGGAATCCTTCAAAGCCCCCGGGCCTGTGGAAAATACGGCCCAGACCGCAGAATCCTTTATAAACGCATTCTATGAACACCTTCAGGAATGCATGGATCATACAATCCCAAATAAAACCAAGACCCAATCCTCCAAAGGCAGACGTCCTGTCTGGTGGACCCCAGCCATAAGCAAACTATACAATAGAAGGAGGAAGCTACTACATGATAGAGCAAAATCCCAAAAAGGGAGGGCATATCTGATCAGTATTAGCAAAAAACTACGGGCACTCATAAAATCATCTAAGGCCAGCTTCGAGAGAAAAATTGCGCAGGACACTAAGGATAATCACAAGGCTTTCTTTAGTTATGTTAGGAACCTGGTTGGGAATTCCCAGATATGCTCAGAATTAGTCCAAAATGACAAAAAATGCACCGAACCCACAGACATTGCCAGCATCCTAGCTGACAGGTTCAGCACAAACTCCCCCCCCCTCCCCACCAAAAGGGCAAATATCTATCCCAGCAGAGTGCTGCCCCCCTGACATCTAAGATGCTCAGGTAAGAGCTGCCCTCTCCAAAGCAAAAAACACAGCATCAATGGGACCAGACGGTGTCCCGGGCTGCGTCCTACATGAACTCCAAGAAGAGCTAAACCCAAACATAAAACTACTGTTCAATCTCAGCCTTACTACAGGATATGTACCCAAAGAGTGGTGTACAGCAACAGTGGTCCCTCTCCACAAAGGTGGTGCCTCAACGGATCCTGGAAACTATCACCCCATAAGCCTGACTAGCTTGGTCTACAAAGCTATGGAAAGGATCATCATGGACCTCATAAATAAAGATATTGGGGACCTACAGACACTGGATCCTACCCAGTTCGGCTTTGTTAAGGGCAGATCCTGCCTCTTAAACCTGGTTGATTTCTTTGAAACAGTCACCAAGGCCATTGACGAGGGGAAGGTGGTCCACACAGCCTACCTGGACCTCGCAAAAGCCTTCGATACAATACCCCACTCGGGCATTATAGATAAGCTCACCAGCTTAAATATAAACCCCTATGTCACTAGATGGGTTGCAAACTGGCTCAAGGACAGAACCCACATGGTTAGAATTGCTGGAGCCGTGTCAGACTCCAAACCAGTTACAAGTGGCGTCCCACAAGGCTCAGTCCTGGGACCTCTCTTGTTCAGTATATATTTCTTGGAGGTACAGGCCAACACGAAAGGACTGTGGCTGACCAAGTTTGCAGATGACTGCAAACTGGGCGCCATAATCGACTCTCCAGCCGACACAAGCATCCTCCAAAAGGGCCTCATAGAAACAGACAACTGGTGCCAGAGCCATGGCCTCAAGCTAAACGCCAAAAAGTGTATAGTAATCCCCTTTGGCAAAAACAAAGTGCCCACAAATTACCACATAGGTGGTAATCTATTAAGTACAAAAGAAGTAATTAGGGACCTGGGGACCCAGGTTGATAGCAATCTCTCATTTGACAACCACGTGGCCAAAGTGGTTAGAAAAACATTTTATATAGCCCACCTAATCATGAAGGGATTCACATCTAGATCAGGGGGAGGTCATCGTGCCTCTTTACTCATCCCTCATCAGGCCCATAATTGAGTACAATGCCCCTTTTGGGATGTACCTTACCAGACACCTGCAGCAACTGGAAAGACCCCAAAAGTACCTCACCAAGAGGAACAAAGGGCTCAAACAGATGCCATATGCTGCCCGGTTAAAGAAACTCCAGCTCTACTCAGTGGCATACCGCCTGCTCAGAGGCGATCTGTGCCTGACATATAAAGCCATGTCCAGCCCGGAATTAATGGACATGCTGCACCTCAGAAAATCCAAATCCCATCGAGATACGCGCTCGAGAGACTTGAACCTCAGCACTGAAATAAATAGGACATGCTGGAGGGACAGATTCATAACCCAGAGGCTCCCTTCACTCTGGAATAAAATCCCAGTCCAGGTTAGGCAGAGTCCCTCATTGACTCTCTCTTCAAGAGGAATCTTGATGAGTGGATGGGAGATCATAGGTTTACCCCAGGTGTCACTTCTGTGTCACTGTTAGACAGAGGCACAGTATACTAACCTCGAAAAAGGGCATAATTAATTTAAAATGGGTGGCGAAAGCCAAACACACTCTGGCTAGGCTTATAAATGCCCTAGGGCAGACAGCCTAGTATGAACCTATGAACCTATGAAAGAAATCATAAACTAAATATCCTATACTATCATATATAAGTTAGAAAGAATTTAACAACAGTTAACTATTACAAGTACTTACAATGCATCACAGGTGCCCTTACTCTGACCTCTTCTTTCCATGAGCTAAGAAGGACAAGATGACACATTCTCAGGTCACATTACTGGTGCCAGCACTGCTCACCAGAGTGAGGTATGCCTGTGTCATCAGACACCTCCCTGGTAAGACTGTGCTAAGTATCCACTTTATATTGGGGACCCTCATAACTGTCCTTTGTGTGACACTCCAAGTGGTCTCTATGCAGCAGATACGGAAAGATCTTAGTCTCTCCTTGCTCTACCACCAGGGAGACCTGTCAATATCAGCTTCCTTGGAAGCCATGCCCATTCACCAGGTTGCATTCTAGAGGACTATGGTAGACCACAATGCATCCCTGTTGAGTTTTTCTGTACATGACACATAACACTGGACAGCTTGTCAGTAAGACCAGTTGCATTGCCACTGTTGATTAGTGCATAAATAGATGGTATAGCATGGTGTTGTTAGGATGTGAACACAGGCATGGAAACTGTTTGCTAGGTATAGTATGCCTAACTATGACTGCATTTTCACTCTTTAGCTCCTGTATAGGAGTCTCTAAGCACAGCTTTGGTTGCAGCTGCAGTGATTAAAACTACTATTCATGAGCATTCATTTGCTGCTGCCTTTTTAGCATGATTTCTGTACAAGAAATTTTAGAATTTCATGATGTATGCCCCCTCAATCAACAAGGACCTCATCTCCCTGTAGAAGATTGTATTGTAGCAACTATCAGAGATGCTGGATGTTTGGAGTGCAGATTTTTCAATGAAACTTTTTTGTTTAACAGGTAAGTGAAGACCAGCAGACCACCTACCCACATAATGTATTAAGATTACAGCAGATGGCCTTGCCTATCCTTTATCCTGTGTCTCAGACCTAAAGAAACATGCTGGCATACCCTTGCACAAAGGTGTCTCATCTACTGATATTACAAACTGCTAGTCCATCACCATTCGTTCCCCACTTTAGAAAATTCTAGAAAAATGTATCCATAAATAGTTCATAACATATGCCTCTCACAGCAATATTTTTCCTCAGCTCAGCATGGGTTTCATCCCAACCAAAGCACCATTTCAGCCTTATTATGTTTCAATGAAGCTGGTAACCAATATAGATGCTTTGGCCATATGGGTTCCACCTTGTTTCTTGACATATCAAAGGCTTTTAATACCATCTTTCACCAAAAATTATTGTCTAGACTTATCTTCTTAGATTTAAGTCAGCACATACTTCAGTGGTTTCACATCTACCCATCCAGTAGACAACAGGCCATAAAACGGTAACAAGACTATTCCTACTTTCTGTTCATCTCCACTGGCAACCCACAAGACTCAATATTAGGTCCTTTAGTATTTAATCTGTTCAGCAATGACCCTCATACAGCCACTACTCAATTTGGGATCATACAATACACTGACAACTCAACACAAACCTGTACTGCAAGAACTGTATCCTCTCCCCAAGAAGTCACTCAGTATGTCTTCTAATCTTATGGCTAGATGATTATAATCTCCTCTTAAATCCTGAGAAATTCACTCCCAAACAGTTTACCTCCCTAAACTCTCAATTCTCAACAACTTTAGCAATCAACACCAATACTTACACCAACCTGCTAGACATAATCATAGATGAACACCTAAAATTTGATCAGCACATCCTACAAGCCAGAAAAAGAACCCATCAGAAACTACAGCGACTCTACAGAATTAAACTTTTCCTGACAGATACAGCAAGGAAAACTATAGAAACAGCCTGTCTGCTATCAACTCTATTCTACATCTCCCCATTCTTCACCTACCTTAATTCGATTCAGTCCCTTGAACTTGAACAGTGTTACAATACAATTGCAAAGTTTGTTGCAAATCAACCATATAGAACTCAACACTGCACTGCTTTAAGATAATTACAATGGTTAGAACGACCTCCCATGCTGACTCATATATAACAATTATTAGCAATCCATAAGCTAGTATACTTCCCAGGAAAAAAGACACCAGCCTTCATTTTATCATTCAATATCACTGTTTAAATAGGGCACTATGCTCCCCAGGGAAAATTACAAGATCCAAAAGTAATATTGCTACAGGAAACTCAATTTTCCAGGTTCATCTCTAAAAAAATGGACCACCCCCCACACACATCAAGCTAAGACAAATCTAAAACCCTACAAGCTTAAAATTAGAACTGAAAAGGTCAAAGACAGTTTTGGCTCTGCTCATGCTATCTCCAGGATAAAGTAAACCACACACACACCACTCCACCTTGCCAAATTAAACAATATCCTCCTACTATAAGTGTAGCTGCATCCAACACAATTAAATATTTCTTATTCTTTTAACTATTCTTTAATCTATGCAAGTATAATTGCATAAAACTAACAATGGATCCAGATGCACGCCACATTAGTATGTCTCACTCATTAAGTCTCTGATCATATGTACAAAGTGTATTTATCTAATGTAACCATGTTCATTTGTTTTTACCAAGTGCACCACCTTATTATTTGGTATATCTTGACCTTTAAGTCTCTGATCATATGTACAAAGTGTATTTATCTAATGTAACCATGTTCATTTGTTTTTACCAAGTGCACCACCTTATTATTTGGTATATCTTGACCTTTAAGTCTCTGATCATATGTACAGAGTGTATTTATCTAACGTAACCATGTTCATTTGTTTTTCCCAAGTGCACCACCTTATTATTTGGTATATCTTGACCTTTAAGTCTCTGATCATATGTACAGAGTGTATTTATCTAACGTAACCATGTTCATTTGTTTTTCCCAAGTGCACCACCTTATTATTTGGTATATCTTGACCTTTAAGTCTCTGATCATATGTACAGAGTGTATTTATCTAACGTAACCATGTTCATTTGTTTTTACCAAGTGCACCACCTTATTATTTGGTATATCTTGACCTTTAAGTCTCTGATCATATGTACAGAGTGTATTTATCTAACGTAACCATGTTCATTTGTTTTACCAAGTGCACCACCTTATTATTTGGTATATCTTGACCTTTAAGTCTCTGATCATATGTACAGAGTGTATTTATCTAACGTAACCATGTTCATTTGTTTTTACCAAGTGCACCACCTTATTATTTGGTATATCTTGACCTTTAAGTCTCTGATCATATGTACAGAGTGTATTTATCTAACGTAACCATGTTCATTTGTTTTACCAAGTGCACCACCTTATTATTTGGTATATCTTGACCTTTAAGTCTCTGATCATATGTACAGAGTGTATTTATCTAATGTAACCATGGTCATTTGTTTTTACCAAGTGCACCACCTTATTATTTGGTATATCTTGACCTTTAAGTCTCTGATCATATGTACAAAGTGTATTTATCTAATGTAACCATGGTCATTTGTTTTTACCAAGTGCACCACCTTATTATTTGGTATATCTTGACCTTTAAGTCTCTGATCATATGTACAGAGTGTATTTATCTAACGTAACCATGTTCATTTGTTTTTACCAAGTGCACCACCTTATTATTTGGTATATCTTGACCTTTAAGTCTCTGATCATATGTACAGAGTGTATTTATCTAATGTAACCATGTTCATTTGTTTTTACCAAGTGCACCACCTTATTATTTGGTATATCTTGACCTTTAAGTCTCTGATCATATGTACAGAGTGTATTTATCTAACGTAACCATGTTCATTTGTTTTTACCAAGTGCACCACCTTATTATTTGGTATATCTTGACCTTTAAGTCTCTGATCATATGTACAGAGTGTATTTTATGTAGTGTAACCATGTTCATTTGTTTTTCCCAAGTGCACCACCTTATTATTTGGTATATCTTGACCTTTAAGTCTCTGATCATATGTACAGAGTGTATTTTATGTAGTGTAACCATGTTCATTTGTTTTTCCCAAGTGCACCACCTTATTATTTGGTATATCTTGACCTTTAAGTCTCTGATCATATGTACAGAGTGTATTTATCTAACGTAACCATGTTCATTTGTTTTTCCCAAGTGCACCACCTTATTATTTGGTATATCTTGACCTTTAAGTCTCTGATCATATGTACAGAGTGTATTTTATGTAGTGTAACCATGTTCATTTGTTTTTCCCAAGTGCACCACCTTATTATTTGGTATATCTTGACCTTTAAGTCTCTGATCATATGTACAGAGTGTATTTATCTAACGTAACCATGTTCATTTGTTTTTCCCAAGTGCACCACCTTATTATTTGGTATATCTTGACCTTTAAGTCTCTGATCATATGTACAGAGTGTATTTTATGTAGTGTAACCATGTTCATTTGTTTTACCAAGTGCACCACCTTATTATTTGGTATATCTTGACCTTTAAGTCTCTGATCATATGTACAGAGTGTATTTATCTAACGTAACCATGTTCATTTGTTTTTCCCAAGTGCACCACCTTATTATTTGGTATATCTTGACCTTTAAGTCTCTGATCATATGTACAGAGTGTATTTTATGTAGTGTAACCATGTTCATTTGTTTTTCCCAAGTGCACCACCTTATTATTTGGTATATCTTGACCTTTAAGTCTCTGATCATATGTACAGAGTGTATTTTATGTAGTGTAACCATGTTCATTTGTTTTTCCCAAGTGCACCACCTTATTATTTGGTATATCTTGACCTTTAAGTCTCTGATCATATGTACAGAGTGTATTTTATGTAGTGTAACCATGTTCATTTGTTTTTCCCAAGTGCACCACCTTATTATTTGGTATATCTTGACCTTTAAGTCTCTGATCATATGTACAGAGTGTATTTTATGTAGTGTAACCATGTTCATTTGTTTTTCCCAAGTGCACCACCTTATTATTTGGTATATCTTGACCTTTAAGTCTCTGATCATATGTACAGAGTGTATTTTATGTAGTGTAACCATGTTCATTTGTTTTTCCCAAGTGCACCACCTTATTATTTGGTATATCTTGACCTTTAAGTCTCTGATCATATGTACAGAGTGTATTTTATGTAGTGTAACCGGTACTGATTGCCTTTGGACTAAGTTGACTGCCTTACTATTTTGTATCATGTCTGTCTGTCATACTATATTTTTAAATGTCTATATGTTCATATTTTCTGGAGCTTTTCTCACAGGGCCTCCTCTGAAAGGGGCGCTGTTGTTCAGTTGGATTTTTCAAATAAACAAATGGTAAATGAAATAAAACTGCGTAATAAATTTGCTATCAGTATGCCTGAAGATTTCCCTGAAGGTACAGTTATTAGTCACAGCAGTTACAGTAATAGCAGCAGTATGTTTTGTTTATGTTATAACTTACCATATGTACATCCATGCTGGCAGTATGAGGGGGTATAATAATTTGTCTACAGTGCTGTGACAGGGTACAGGTTTCTATGGGTAGGGCAATGAACTGCATTGTATGCTGTACATATATAAATACAAGCCATGCACACCTGTAGTCTAAGCACAGAGAGGGTTACCGTCTGTCCCTCCTTATATAGGCAGTCTATAGCAGTTGTGAACTGTGAAAAAACATGAACAAAAAAGGAAAAATGGCAAATGTTCTGAGATTTGAAGACAAGAAATATTTCCTAAGTTTGCTGTAACAGTTGCATAAAACAAATATTTTCCATATGAAATTTCATAATATGATATGAAACAATAGAAATAGTTCAAATTCTATAATTGTAAGTTTTATTTTGACAATACACTATCAGCAAGATTCAATAAACTCTGTGTAGGTTCTGTGTAAAGCCTACATGGAATGTATTTGCGTACATGGCCACAATGTACTCTACACAATGTGCAATGCATATTAATGTTGTGTGGAGTGCCTTAGTGAAGTTTCATGGCTGGCACCAGTAGTGTTAGCTGTGAAACCTTGTAGATCAATGGATAATGAATCTGTGTACAGGAAAGCACCAGTGTCCCACCCCGATATCTCCTAACCTCCTAGTCCTACACAAAACTATCTGATTGTATTCATTGCCCTCCATCCAGAATGAATATTTCAAAACAACAAATTTTATGAGGAACACCATAAAAATAACAACCAAAACCATGGAAAGACTGTCAGAACTAGTTATATATATATAGTTGAGTTTTCCACCTTTTATTTATTTATTTATTTTTTGTGCAATAACATGCTTGTATGGAGCGCAACCACGTTTGGCAAGGCTTACATTTATGCAATGAGACCACCCATGTATCAGACATGACCCAGACATCCAAAAATAGAAACCTGGTGCTTTCAATTGCTATTGCTTGGCACAGCTGGGCATTGCGCAAACCCGGTAAGCAGGGCTGCACTATGCGCATACCATTAACTTAACAATGCATACTAAGGTATGTGACTACATGTATCAAATTCTGTGGTGCAGATGGTCCCGGGTTCTAGTCCAGGGTATGCAAACGTATTTATATTGTTGTGACACTGCAGTATATACAAATAAACCAGTAATGTAATAAAACAAAGCTGAAATAAAACTTGTAAGTTATTTCTGGATACATTAGAAAAAAGTGAGCGCCACTTAGCCCGCAAACCAATGCACTTGTCTTATTATTTTGCACGATGGTAAGTGGCATGCACCTTTTTTAAATGTATCAAAATGTAGGCAGTGCACACTCTCAGTAAGTGTAATTGGCAGGAAAACATGCTATTTAAAGGTAAATAGGCAGGAATTGTGCAATAGACAGCTTGAGAGCTTCCTTGTACAACAATGGCAGGTGGTGGTGAGGGAGTGCTTTTTTGGGCAAATTGCTAGGGTGTCCAGGAGTCCAAGGTCTTTATTGGACTCCTGGTTAAAGACCATGGGCCCTGGCTCCTGCAGAACAGCACTTGCTCCCAATACAAGTTAGAAGCCTGGGATAGTTTAGCCAGGGCCCTTACCAGTGCGACTGGAATCCCCCGCACTGGGTAACAATGTTGTCACCACTATGGTGATCTGTGGTGCAGAAAAATGGATACCCTTGATCTCTGGATCATGGATTGTCTGGCAGGGCACACCCCAAACATGTGTATGTATGCTTTTCATATATTTTTTGTAACTATTCAAGTTGAATATGGTAGAAACTGGTATTCATAATGCTTTTTTTTTCTTTTTTCCCTTTCCCCACAGCTGCAGAAGAGAGGGCCTCAATATATGAGGTCCCATGGCAGCAGATTGGCCAGGATAAGACAAGCATACAATAACTAGGCATATAAAGTACTGTTACTGCAACCTTAAGAGTTGAAGACGGAATAGTTGTTATATCATAGAGTTGTATGAACTTGGGAATGTATATCTGAATTGTAAAAGTGGGTATGCATGCATTAATCTGTAGCATAGTTTTCAGCAGTACTTATTTCTGCTGAATATCCAGAGGTAAGAATCACTGTTTTGGTCTGCTCAATATAAGATCCATAGTTGTCTGGCAAGTGATTTATACTGAAGTCAATAAATAATGAACGTCAAAATGTATGTTAACACAAATTATGTGCAATTCTCCATGTATATAAGAGCAATATTTGAAAAATATGTATTAATTTATGATATTTCAAGATATCCTGCTGTATCAGGTGTTGAGGTATGGTCTGTAACACAAAACAACAGTTGTACATTCTCAGTCCATAAAGTGTAAAAGGAAAGAGTGCTTGCATTATGTTGTATTTCAAAGTAAAATAACAGTATTACAGTAGTCACTGCTTGTGTGCTCTAGTACTACAATCCCCAAATGTAAAGCTCAGCTCATTACAATGCTGTCTTATCCTGTCATCAATTAAAAACTACATTACTGTCAAGTAATTATCATTGTAGCATTTTAAAAGCATACCCCTAGACCTCTGTCTTGAATGGCTTGCTGTCAGGTGTAATTCCTGAACTTGTATTCCAAGTAATACAGAAAAGTTCTTAGCAGGTAGTATTGTTAACAGTAGAATGTTAAAGAAAAGGGCACCTTAATTGTAGAAAGCATTGTATATTATTTGTGGGGTTACTAATGTTTCTTTTTTTTTCTCTCACCCCACCCTTTCTCTTCTTTTATTTATTAATGGATTTCTTTTTTTGTTATCATTGTATTATCTATAAAATCAAATTATTTATTATTATATTCATTTCTTTTACATATGTTTTATTATGTATAATTTCATAATTCTTGGTTTTGAAATTCATTTCTTCTTTTTTATGATTTATCATTTTACTTGCATTTATATTATTTGAAACTTTTTATACTGCTTTATAACTGATTTTTATGTTTTAGAATTTTCATTTATTTTGTTTTATGTTTTATTTACTGTTTAGTTTGAATATTATTTCTGTTATTTCTACAGCAAGGGAGGGTAGGCTGGTTCCCCATGATCCGCCTACACTTGCTCCACTGGCTGAAGCACCAAGGCCCAGCACTCCTGGGCTACAGCCTGGTGGCACCCCACCTGCTACTGCTGCCCTACCTGGACCTTCAGGTATTTCTGCCCCAGAGGCCAGCTATGTGGTCCACTCTGGGAGCAGAGGCAAAAGGGGTGTGTACATCACCCATGTGGAGTTGCCAGATGCATGCGCCAGGTACTCTGATTACACAGGACAGCAGGCCATATGAGCCACAGCTATAGAAGTCTGCATGGCTAAGGCTATCAATATGAATATGTAACAGAGCTGTACTTTTATTGAGGATATCCTAGAACGGTATTCTAAACAGCTTTCTTTAAATATGGGGAGTGTGGTATTTGAACCTAAAAGCAGTGTTTATTGTAATACTGTATCTTTCCTTTGTAATACAGCATAATGCACTCTTTTCTTTTTATACTTTATAGATACAGGTTCAATATTATAATGATAACAATATGCAGCATGCACTTGCTGTCCATGGTATATAGGTTACACTTTACATTCCACTATTTATGTCAACTTAAACAAGTACTGTCGACTTTGGTTGTGTGTTTTCTAAATTACCACCCCTGTCTACTCTGTAATACTGGACTGTTGTTCTAAGTGGAAAAATGCATAGTCAATGTGATACAAGATTTTACCACAATAAGCTGTGTTTACTGCTATAATGCTACAATAACAGTACCGTTTCAAAGCATACATATCACTTGCATCTCTCATTATTCTTGTGCTTTCTTCATAGGTCTGCAAGTTCAGTGTCCTGTCAGCATCAGCTGTGGGAAAATCAGAACACAACACAATACCATTAGGAACAACAATAATGAACATATGCAGCTGCTACCTCCTACAAGTAGTGCCTGTAAGTTATACTTACACATATATGAGGTGCCATCATCCCTGCATTCCTTGATGCAATGATCGGGTATCTCTTTTCCTCATCCTGAGGTGTTGGTAGTGATTCCTACACTGTTCACCAGTGTGGGGGATACTGGCAACACTGGATGGACATATCCTGGGCCAAACTATTCCCTGTGTCCGATTTGTAATCTGATCCATGATAGTGCCCCTGGAACAGCTGGGGACCATAATCATTCACTAGGAGTCCAACAAACACTTTGGAAGCCTGCACACCCCACCTTTGAGAATAAAATCTCATAACCTTTCCCTAATCACCAGACATGTCTGATGTAGATGAACACCTGAACAACAATGTATA
This sequence comes from Protopterus annectens, assembly GCF_019279795.1. Classification (NCBI taxonomy): domain Eukaryota; kingdom Metazoa; phylum Chordata; order Ceratodontiformes; family Protopteridae; genus Protopterus; species Protopterus annectens. Next base: position 858,421,799 of record NC_056745.1, read on the forward strand.
ATGACATTTCTTGCTAATTCCAGTTATGACAGATACTGAGAATGCACATTATTGGACTTTGCAACATTTGAAATTGTTGCGCACTGCTTAGCATCCAAAAATAGAAACTGGATGCTTTCAATTACTATTGCTCAGCACTGCTGAGCATCACGCAAATCTGGTAAGTGGGGCTGAGCTACACACATACTTTCTAATTAACTCTGTATGGTAAAATACACACTGCAAGTGACATAACTTGTGGGAGATTTGTGTAGAGTGTTAGACTGCAGTGCAGATGGTCTGGGGTATGAATAATCCAGGGTATGTAAACTTTATATATACTGTTGTGGCATTGCAGCTTATACAAATAAAGTGTTAGTATAAGGAAATCACTGTGAAATAGCATTGGTTATAAACTGTTTTCAGATACATTTAAAAAAGGTGTGTGTTGCTTAGCATCATACAAAGCAATGCACTAGTTTTACCGTGTGTGCACTACGATAAGCGGTGCACACCTATTTTGAATGTAATAAGATGTATACAGTGCGCACTCTCAGTAAGTGCAGTTGATGGGAAAACATGTTATTTCTTGTGTAATTATTTATGGCCTTCTACAGATAAAGTATTGGAACACACACTTCAACTTCACCCTGCTTTCTCTGTCAAATCTTCCCCATTTATTTTCATGAATGCATTTTTGTGTGCTGGTGTGCATCGCACAAGAACACACAAAAACGATAAAATGATAGGACAGTTATAATGGAAGCCAGTGCCATGTGCTTCAAACCAAAGGAATATTATCACTGTTTTAACACATGGTGCCACACAATTGAGTAGCAAGTATTTTCTAGGGTACTCAATGCAAGCTCTTACTTGGTATATACTCATAAATATATATATATATATATATATATATATATATATATATATATATATATATATATATATATATATATATATATATATATATATATATATATGTATATATATATATATATATATATATATATATATATAGTAATAATATATAATAGGTTGACATCCAGTGACCCCCCACCCTCATTATCACCAGCCAGTATGGGTATACATACCCGGTCCACCAAGGCCATAGATATTGGACAGCTGGTGGGTGAGAACATTGACCAGAAAGTGTGGCTACTACTGTGGCTTCAGTGACTATTGGTACTGGCCATAGCCAAACTGTTGAGGAGGTGCCATACAGGTGGATTGATAGGGATGCTCAAAAAAGGCCTGCTGTCCCTCCCCAACCTGTTGCAATTGTTTCATCAGTGTCACTTGACACATGTTTAGGGCTGTCTTGGAAGCACAGACACATTCAGAAAGGAACTCCAGGAGAATGCTCATGGTTATAGACGCAGCACAGTCTGACATCTGTGACTGCCTCCACTACGTTGGTGATTCCCTGGATCATTTGAATAACATGGTGGAACGAGATGTGTCTGTGAGGGAGCACAGTGTATCTGTCATGGAACGCACATTGTCTGTGATGGAATGTCTGCTGGGAGGGTACTGTCAGGCTCATGGGTGTAGGTCAGCAACTACATCTGCTGAGAGCCAACGTGGCCCTGCCCGATCATGCTCCCAGAGTGGCAGTACATCAAGTGCTCCATCAGAGAGTGTGCTGTCCACACCCAGATGTAGCAGACATTGGGGTCGTGGTCCTGAGCATTTCTGTGAAGGCAGCATGTCCAGTAGACAACGGCCACCTTCAGGTAGTAACACAGCATCTGACCTTGGGCATGGAGGTGCCAGTGCAACTCCTGGCAGAACCAGTTCACATGTTCGGGGGTAGAGATGATGAACTGTCAGGTCTACCGTGCTGTTAGACATACAGACATGTAGGACTAGCACTGAGCTTGGCTGTGTTATGCCAACACTCATACACCAATGTCACACTGAGGGCACCTACAGACACACACACAACATTTACATGGTGCATCTTGCCTGCTTCCCTTGCCTACTCACACACTCGCCAGCCTTTTGTCTTAGCCTAGGCCTAATGCCCCACACACAACACCCTCTGCAAGTGATGATAACTGTGCCACATACTTGTCATCTGCCTTTTGGATTCAGGGACACTAAAGCTATGTGCCTGATACACAGGGTGACTATCTATATTAATATGATGTTATTAGCCTCTATTTGTGCTATTTGACTTATAATTGTACATGTCATGTAGGTTGTATATAGGCATTTAGACAGTTGCTAGTGTAATAATTAATCTCCTTTATAGTGGATGTTTCTGTAAGGGCTGTGAATTTTGACAATTGAATGTGTCTCATTAATACAGTTAACTTTCTCTTGAAGGATTGTTTAATACAAACTTATAGGTGTCACCCAAAGTCGACCCATCAGATTCAGATCTCAGAACTGTATGTCAGGACTGAAGATAAATCTCATCAGAAAGGTAATACAGTATAATGTTCCTTTTTGCAGGTACATTGCTATAGGTTCCGAGGTTCATAGGATGAGACTAGGGTATTGACATGATGTGTTTAGAAGCATAGCTGTAACATCACAATATAATATAAAAGTCAGATGTAATGCATGGCCAAGTTTTGTCTAGCAAGGACCACTCATGTCAAGGAGTGAAGCAGCAGCGATTCTTGGTCGATAACATTTTCACAGTAAGTCATGCAGCATGTCCTTCAACAGGGTAATGGAGGTGCTCTGCCTGACATGGATTTAAAGCCTACTGGAGAGGACAGACAACCTTTGAGAGCTGTATCTGTCTGTCCAGCATGTCCTATGTATGTCATACATTGAGGTCCCTGGGACAGGTAACTGGAATCCAACATTATTTACGCATGTGCAGCATTCCCATCCCATTTTGGACACAGATAGCCCTCAAAGGCATACATAAGCTGCCTTAAAGATATCTATATCATACTGCACACATCGACAGATATGTTATTCTGCCCACAGAGGACACATGTTGGAGATCATCTGATGTTTTATTACCAGACATATCTGAGGTCTGTCAAGTTGGTGGGTGTGTCCGATAAAATATATTTCCAAGGATGGTTGATATTCTTCACACAGCCAATTAGAGATGAGTACAGCAGATTGCTACCATCTTTGGCTATTGATATAATGGAGTTTCTACTCAGATGTATGATGTAGAATCTGTACCTCTCCACAGTAGACCCAGGTTGTAGTTGACGTGTTCCAAGGTCTATCAATACAGAAGTGTGGAATACTGTACAGATGGTTATTTTATAATACACAGGAAAAGTTATTATTACCACAGGGCATGCTGATGCAGTTATGTGCAGTTCATGTAACACCCATGCCTTTGGCAGAAGTCATTAGTGCCATAGAACTTCTGTTTTGTTCATGAAGTCTGAGACATATATATCAAACATGAGGAGCCACAGCACTGACACTTCTGTTACCACAAAGGTGACATGTCTGCTGCCTGAGGTGAATTCTCATACTGTGATTGAATGTAGGTGGTCTGTGATCCCAATGGAAAACCAGCAAACCTAGAATTTCATGTTCACCTTTGTTAATGTCCCACTGGCAACAAATGTTGGACTGGGTTGAGGGCCTTGGCCAAGTTACAATAGGATGTGTACACATCGTTGACTTTGTGTATGTCTCTGGTCACAGTCATGACTCCCACCAGGTTCTGCAGCCACAAAATACCCTTGAGATCACCTAACTGGAAAACAGCTAGCGTTTGGAGGTCATTTATTTCCTTGTGTCGGAGATGCATGCAACCAGTATCGTTTGCCTTACAGAAGAGGTTGCATTTATTTATGGCTCTTATTTACACTTGTATTTTGCCAGTCATCTCTCATGTGGTTGGAAAATGGTGACTGTATTCCATTCAATGTTGGCAATAGTAGTATTCAGACTGGGGATGAATATGGTGCCTAGGGGAGTAGCTCACTGTTGAAGCACATGAAGAATGCAGGCTGGAATGCCATCTGGTCTCATGGAGACTGTGCTCCTAGTCTTGTCAAGGGCAGTGATAACTTCTTCATTGTAGTTACCACTGCTCGGAGGTGATGTGTCACACATGGTTGTTACTAGGTGTGGTGATGGCAGGGGGCACTCTTTTTAGTCAAACGTGTCTGCTAGCAGGTTTGGAAGTTACACTGGGTCAGTGTGTGTGCACTAACATACACAATTGGATTCAACTGCAACTGAGTTATATCAGTTTGCAGATGTACACGGAGAAATCCCTTAGTTGTCCCTGGATATGAAAGGCTTAGCATGATTGCTCTGTTTGGGTTCTTGAAGGTGTCTTATTTGCATGTTTATGCTGAGGAGAGTTGCCTTCCATGCCTGGTTTCTCAATGTTGTATTTTTAAACAGAAGTTTCTTTCACTTAGAGTATAATAATAATATTGTTCTTGTTATACTTGTGTGTTACATAATAACCTATTTACATTGTTGAAATTCATGTGCACAACCTGATCTTGGTTATATAGCATTAATCATAGACCATATATTATTACACTTCATTGGTGTGTACATGTGTATTGATATTGCTTTCCGATATGTTCCTATTAGCCCAATGAAGGTCATACCTATACATCTACACCTGTATGTTGCCTTTGACATATCAATGTGTGTGACATATACATTCCATTACACATCTGTTTGGGTTGTGTACACCTACTTATGTAAGTAGCAGCCAGTTTGGTGCTTTGCTACAGTACTGCTGTTTGGCACTGGGCTTGGCTGTTTGCTTTTTGCGTGCATGGTCGGAGGTTCTGTTCTATAATCTGCTGGTATCATCCAGCATACCATGGGCTGCATTTGCTTATCTGTGCTGTTGCTTGGCTTATACTTGTACTGGTGATGGACTACTTGGGTATTAGACTATTTATTCAGTGTGTAGTATCATCCTTATTTATTACCCTAGATCACACAACTACCATCAGTCATACACATCCAGGTGTGACTGCCACATAGTTTGCAACATGTGATAACATAACTGCGCATAGGTACATATGTATTTCTGCATTTCACCATGGCTGGCATGCATCCCTACCCTGTTTGTCAACTTTCCATTGCCTGCGTTGTAGAATGTCTGTGTACCTTACCTATCATCACTGTTTATTTCTGACACTTGTCTGTCATGTGCTGCAATTTTTGCTATATGTGTATACCAGCTGTGTTGGACTTTTCATCTTCTTTCCTTGTCTTCACCATTCTTTCTATTGTCAAAAAAATGTGGGTTATTCCCACCAAAAACTGCTCCTCTGACTGTCCCTCACATGTTTCTATTCCACCATACTTCTTGTGTGTCCCTCTTTTTCACCCATACCCCATGTCTGCTTTTCTATCTCCATATTTCCTTGGGTGTGTGTGTTATCTCTGTTCTCCACACATGTCCTACATTTATTGCTAGCTAATGTTAGCTGTGGCAATGTGGATAAGATTGACCTTTACCTTTATTAATTTTTTCATCAGAAATTTTACAGATTCCATTGGAATCTGTAAGTGCATGCAAATATATTTTACTAATAAATGAGTTATGGAGATATCCCATAGCTGTCTCCAATCTTACTGGAGAGATTATTGTAAATATGTATTTACGAATGTCATGCAGCTTAGAGAGGAATAGTATTTCCGTAGCATTATTAATGTACATCACAGTTTATGAGAGTTTTCATGACTTATGGAGTGGCTGTGATTGATATACAGTGCGCTGTTGCTGCTGAGAAACTCTATTATGCACCAAGATATTCTAAGTTCACTGAGTCATAATTACATATTATAGGCTTATCCATAACTTTTGTGCTGACGTCAGCAAAATGCATTGAATTCTGCAAACGTTACGAAATCTATCCCATAATATGAAAACATTAATTAAAAATAGATACAAGTTATATGACAATGATTTATAGAAATTAAAGGTAATTTAGTATAGTGCAAATAGGAATTGCAATACGAAGTGAGAGAATCATTTTTTTTAATGAGGTGGTGTAATAATTTGTCATAGTGCTGTGGCAGGTTATAATCCAATCATTTACACTAGTTATATCATGGTTTGTCCAGCAACATCTCATATTTCTGCAAAATATGTCCCACTATGGACATCTGAAAACGTGTTAACTGTGAACTTCAAGGTCTTCAATGTTTATTGCTATGATATTTGTCTGAGGACATCTGCATTTTCTTATTCCTCTACAGCACTCACTATGCAGGGTATACTGTAATCTCCATGGCTGCTTGTAGGAGGGTCTGACTTATGCAGATATTACTATTTATTATACCAGATAGAAGGTAGTGAGAAAAAGGCAGCATTGTCTTCCAAGAGGATGCAGGCAATTACAAATGTCCTTTGTGTGTCTGATGCTGGTGGTAGGTGAGTATTTAGATAAGCTTGTGAGAGGAATTATAAACAGCAAGCATCCATCAGTAGCATTCATGCAGGCCACATATAGTTAAATTTATGTATCCTGCACAACATGCTTTCTTCATCAGGAGCTGCCATGTTACTGTTGCATAACAAATCATCTGTAATACTCTTGACGCATTTGTGGCCTTGGTAATGCACACTCTAAATATATCATTATAGTGTACCTTGTAAATATAGAAATAATGCACATCCATGAAAAAGGTATGCTGCAATACACATAACTCAGATGGTATACTTACCCAGTGGCATGTCTAACATATATGATGTTCAACTATGGAATAGTATTTAAGGCCATTAGACATTGTCCTCATGTGGGTGCAGCATTTTTAATCTTTTTTTTTGGCCGATTAGATATCATAAGGCCTAGTAGACAACATCTGTCTATGGTTATTCCATACCAGTGTGATATTCCCTGCAGATACAGAGCAAAACCACATAATATGTGCCAAACAGGTACTCTACACTTTAAAAATGTTAGATAGGGATGTGAATGCTGTAATTTGCATTTTCTGTCCATTTCAGAGCAGGATGCCATACTGTGGGAAACAGCAAAAAAGCATCTTCTCTCATGCACAGAATGGCATCTTGTTACAGAGCCTGTGACTCCATGATCAGCGGATGGCCAGCCATAACAAATACGACCATCACTTTTGTAATCATGGCTGGTGGAATGTAATTAATGACATCAATTCTGCTAGCAGTGAGAACAGGATATACAGTCAAGTGAAATGCTGGACAAAAACCTGATAAGTGCTGCAAAAGGTTAGTCTACCCATGTAGCACAAGAGAAGAAGGCAAAGAGTGTAGGTTCACTGACTAATGTGCCATTAACAGAGATAGAGGAATTCCTGGTATCTCTGCATAGTGGTCTCGGCAACTTCTTATTCCATGGTGGAGTCATACAACTATGTTCAGAGCTCAGCCAGCAACCCACAAAATATATCTTTGATGCCCCAGATGGTTATGTCTTAATATGATAAAGTTCCTGCCATAGTAGGTAAATGTCTGGTTTAGTACAACTTACAAGCATAATCACTTATTTTTGCAGGAATATCTGGGCTGCAGGTGCAGACACCACCATCACACAGTATGTTACCTAGTAATTTCCATTACCATTATATTAGGTAGTATGTATTCTATTACTGAGCTTCAAGTATAGGTGAAGGGTCTTAACATGGGTGATTTGTTTTGGTCTCACAGGTACAATGTTATCAGGCTCCTCCACCATGGATAGATAGCTGCCGGACATCTTGCTCTGGTAATGATTACAGCTAAATCCTAGCATGAGGAGGAGTCCCAGTATCAGTGCTGGACATGTACACATGCATACATCTATTTTAGGCATGGGCAATACCACTCATGTAGGCTGTCAATATACTAGAACAGTCATTCTCATAATAAGTGACCCAATTGTTCTTAAAAATATCTAAACTAGTGCTTGCATTAATATAATTTGAAAGTCTAGTCCATGTATAAACTAAGATTTTATAGAACCAATTCATACATGTCTGATTCCCAATAGAATCGTCTATTTAGGTTGTTTGATGATTCTCTGCTACATTTTGATAATCTGAAACATTCACAGAGGTTGACTCAGAATGTACTATATACCTGAATAAAGTCTCCTCTTAAATATCTGTATGAGCACCGTACAAGTTCAGATATTTTAGTCTTTCATAGTAACTTAAATTTTCACATCCATGGATGCTCTTGGTATATATATATATATATATATATATATATATATATATATATATATATATATATATATATATATATGCTGTACTCTTGTACTCTTTCTAATTTATGCATGCTTGTTTTTTATAAGGTTTCCATATTGTTATTCTATACACTAGGTTGGGTCTGATGTAACTTATACACAATGATTTCATCATTTTTGATTTCCTAGACATTATAAATCTTTTATACAACCTACAGTTCTATAGTTACCATTAGCCAATTGGTTGATATGATCAGAAAGACACAAAGCTGTATCTAACCTTATACCTAGGTATTTAAATGAATCTACAGTGTCTGCCACTGTGTGCTATGTTAAATAGTCACTTTTCAGTCTGTCTTACAAATCTCACATGCTTAGTTTTTTATGTATTTATCAGCATTTTATTCTCCAGTGTCCAAATGGTCAATTTAGCAAGTCAACTTGCCATGTCCTATTTGAAAGTCATGCAGCTATTCGTCTTATCAAGATTACATCAATACCTAGTCCTAATTTATTGATCAGTGTTTTGTGTAAGACCCTATGAAATACTGAAGTAAAATCTTTATAAATTGCATCACCACATAATTTTACATTTGTAGACATTTTTAGATTTCTATGGGGTATCATGTTACAAGTGGCTCTAAACCTATTTTTAACATATGCATGCTGATATATGGTTCAACTCCCAACCTTTCCATTTCTTATAGTAATTTATCCAAAATAGCCTTCTCCATTACTTTCTTCAACAAGAAAGTAAATGTATAGGTCTGCATAACTCTGGGTTTGTAATATTACCCTTTCCTTTAAGACAGGTTTAACAAGTGCTTGCCTCCAATCTTGAGGAATCTCCCATATTTAAATGACCTAGTGAATAACAAATATAACAGTAATGTAAGTTCATGCTGTGTTCTCAGGTCATTATTACTAAAATGATCTCTTCCCTGTGATTTGTTTGGGTCCAGTTTGTGTAGTTCTTTTCAATATAATCAAGCTTAATTTTAGTATCTGGTGTTACCTAGATGTTACTATGGCAATATATCACCCTCTTTGTGGAGCCAAACTGCTTTGCATAAGATTTTGTAATTATATCTATAATCCCTTGTGTTTAAGAATAAATTTTACAAGCTACACACAGTTTATCAGTTTGCATGTCTTTATTCCTACCACAAATTATATATCTATAAAATGGTTCCTATTATGCTCAATATCTTTATTTAACATTTTCTTCAAACGTTCCTTTTTGTTGTCTTACACTATGTTCAGTTTGCCTATTCATCTTAATTATTTCAGTTTTCAAATTTCTAGTGTCGCTTGTCTAGTCAGATGTAATAGACAAGACTTTGTGAGATCTGTTCAAGCAGCTTTATTATGTACAAACACATCACAACTGAAGCTTATTAATTTTAACTTGGGTAAACGTATAAACAAACTAGCTATTACATTCATACATGCTCACTCTCTGACTGCACTCTCAAAATAGCACTGAGTATAGCACATGCTTGCTATTTATATATGCAAGTTTAGCCCTTGATATGCTTCTTAAAGATACAGCACACACACTCTGTTCTACATCTTCCCTCTTTTTTTTGTCATGCATTTATACAGAAATATATATGTGTATACAGTCATGTCCAAGCTGATATGTATTTCACACTAGGTCTGGAAGTACAACCAAATTGTGTGGCATAAAACTGAGAATTAAAATAAGCAACTAGAACTGTCTCTGCTGAATGTTCAAGCCAGTGGCGGCTGGTGACTTCAAATCAAAGGGGGTCTGCAGGAGACAGCTGAATGGGTGGGGTCAAGGGGAAGGGGTGTGGCCAACTAGAAAGGGGAGGAGCTATGCTCAAAACCACAAAAACTAACTTTAATTAAATACGCTGCCCTGGGTGCCAAACCATCATTATGAGAGTCCAATCAAGACAAAAATAAGTGTAGAAGAATAAAAATATTCAATGCATTGGCTGCATGACAGCTTACTTAATATCTAGATGGAAACAAAAGGCTGTGAGGCAAGAAAAAATAAATTACTTTTTAAATACATTACTGGAATGCCAGTCAAAATCAAGTATAAGAAAAACAAGAAGCACTCAACTCAAACCACTTCTCCTTGCACTGCAGTTCTAATTATAATTTATATTCAGCTTTATTAAAGTACCAAGTAACATGCTGAAAGTAGAAATCTCTGTGATGCCCCTACTTGTAAAAATGTTTCTTATCCAAAAAAGACCTGCTGCCTGACAACTATCTACTTGTTTCATGGGGAAAACATGATCAAAGTAAAAACTGAAAAGTAAACAAGAAACAAGCTCAAGATACACTGCTTAAAGGATTACTGTACAGGTTATGGACCACACATGATTGGCATTCTGTTTAGTTTATGGGTAAAGTCTGTAGAGATGACTGGAAGTCTCCAACAAGTGTAATGAGCTTTTTAAAATAATGGAATCCTGTCCTTTAATACCCAAGGCTTATACATTATCTAGTCAAGTATTCTCTGCATGGCAACAACAGAAAGGCTTTCAATGTTGGCAATTCTTTAACAGTATGCTTATTAAAGCTTACTTGCATCTTACGATCTCAGACAAGCTTACCTTATGGTCATTAAAGCATTGCTACTTAAACACAGAGCGACAGGCACTTTCTGAGTAATAAGCATAAATCTGAGTAATAAGCATAAATCAACAGTACAAAAATATGACAGAAACCAGACCGTTCTGCAAAATCAAGGACAGATGAAAAGCCACTGTAGTACTTGTGTCTACCTTGGATGGGGGGACACACTGCACATTTACACTGCATAACTTCTCCTTGCCTTGCTTGGACACATCCAGAGTCACTACATGGGGGAGAGGGGTGCAACAAGTATGTCACAATTTGAAATGTCTCTGGCTGACTGTGATGGCCCTGACACATTTGTCATACCTCTCAACCTCAGAGCAAGAAATCTGGACAAAGCCATACACAGAAGTGGGACAAAGGCCCAAAAATAAGGACAATTTTTAAATATTGCTCTAATAAACTTAGAAAGATAATAGAATAGGTCTTGCATTAGTATGAATTTTCTGAAGGGTATAAAATCTGAAACTCAAATGTCTGTCATTATTTTCTAACTTCAGTCTTTAGTGATTTGTCACTAATTTGCCAAAAAACACAATTTTATGAAAATTGGACCAAAAATGTGATGCAAAAATATAAAATAGCCACACAATACAGCTGGGAACCTGTCAAAGAAGGGACACTTTAATATTAGTACTGCTAACTTGAGCAGCTGACAAAATAAAAGAATCTACATGCATTTCAAGTAATCTATAACTTTGATTATTACAGTTATTTCTTAATTGTAAACCCTCCATGTTTTCTTCCAAAATTGCTATTTTGCGGAGGGATTATTAGGGGAAAGAGCAACATTTTGAGCCAAAATCGGGGACAGTTGAGAGGTTGGCTATGCCTAATTCTATAAAGCAATTTATTTGCATGTACCTCTCAACCTGTTAATGCAGTAAATCTGAACAAGGCCAAATATATTGGGGGAACATATAAACAGTACTAAAATTGCTCTTGTATAAATTGAGACAGTTGATAGAATAACAGTTCTTACTTTAGCATGCATTTTTCTGAAGGTTATGAAGTCTGAAACTCAGTGTATCATTATTTAGTGACTTAATTCCTAAATGATTTGCCAGAAAACTACAAATTTTATGAAGAACAAACCAAAAATAAGAAGCAAAAATCTATTAATTCTTTGAAAATCTGAACAGTTGGGAGGTATAGTTCAGCTGGGCCTGTCTGAGTTTGCTGCCCTTCCCCCCCTGACAGAATCATGGTTGAATGGAGCCTCTGCAGCCATTCCAATGAACCATTACTTGGCTATTTCACTCCATTTACCATAAACACTAATGTGCATACTGCTTTACTTCTATGATGAGTTGGACTTCATTTGAAAGTTTTATTTTGTATTTTACAGTACAAACACTAAGTCATCTGCTAAACAAAGCAATGCAGTCTCACAATGAAAACTTAGCATTAAAACTTCTCTACCCTTGAAACTCACATTCATTGAAACAGCATTGAAACCCACATTCAAAGAAAATACATTTTGTCAGTGGCAGATAAAGATTAATTATGGGCTGTTTTCAAATCATAGGCCCCTTGCATATGAAACATACATGTGCTCTTTGATACACCGTCCTCATTGTACTAAATTATATTCCTTGTACAATACAGTACAGTTGTTAGAGGGCGTTTTAAATTTGTTTTGAACATTTTTCCAGTAAGCAATGAAACAAAACGCATGCACCCATAATGGCAAAACTGCCCAGTTCAGAACATTTATCATAAAAGTCTACTCAGACTTCCACAGTCCACCATTATTAATAAATATGCACAATTCTACAGTCAACCATTATCAGTAAATATGCACAATTCCACAGTCCACCATTATCAGTAAATATGCACAATTCTACAGTCCATTATCAGTAAATATGCACAATTCTACAGTCCATTATCAGTAAATATGCACAATCTCTGAAGAAGCAAAAGTCATCTAAATAATTCCACATTAAAGAAATCTGTAACTAATGAAGAGGTTGCTGCTAGCAAACACCTTTATATTTCATGGTTTCATCGAAAAATAAAGTGTCTGTTGCCCTCAGGAATAAATTGCCTATATTACATTAAAACAATAAGCTAGTAATATTGCAAGAGGAAATGGATGGCAAACTGATAACAGACTCATAGTTAGTATCTTCACCAAGGAGAACATTCTCAGTACGGCAGCATCCACCCCTTGTGGGAGTAGAACCCACAGCCTTCTGCATCAAAAGCAAGTACACAACCTGTTGTGCTATTAACAAGGCAAACTAACTTCACTTAAGCAACACTAAACTTCTGTTCCCCTGCAGCTCTCAGCTCCTTGTAAAATCTACTCAATATTCAACTGCATCTCAACTTCGCAGCACAAGAAAACTGGAAAAAGCCAAAATGTATTGGGGGGGGGGTCAAAAGCCCAAAAACCAGGGACACATTAAACATTGCTTGTATAATCTTGGAAAGTTGCTAGAATAAAAGGCTGTGTTACCACCATACATTTTACTGCCAAGGTCCCTGTGCAAAACAGTCAGAGCAACATACCACTCCGCCAAATCAGCTGCTTTGTAAAAGAGAAGAAGACTGAAACTTAAATGGCTATCATTTAGTGAATTCAGTTCTCACCACAGCAGTCAACCTCTTAGTACAAAACACCTGGACAAACCCAGTAATGAGGGAATACAGCCCTCAAACATATTCAGTGAATTCAGTTCTTGCCATAGCTGTCAACCTTAGCACAAAAAAACCTGGACAAAGATAATAATGGGGGAATACAGTCCCAAAAATAGGGACAAATTTCAAATATTCATCTTATAAACTTAGAAAATTGCTAGAATAAAAGGCTGTGTTACGGTTGTGTTACTATGTATTTTCTGAAGAACATGAAGTCTGAAATTCAAATGCCTGTCAATTTTACTGCTGCAGAACAAAAACAATTTTCAGCAAAGACCCAGGGAGAAATACTGCAGACACGTCTTTGTAAAATGACAGTGCACCAGAGCAAATCCACACAAACACAGGGAGGAGATGCAGACTCCACACAGAAGGCACCCCAGCCAAGAATCAAACCAGAAAATCTAGAGCTGTGAGGCAACAATACTACCACTGCCCCATCAAATATACAAGGAATTAAACCTTCAGAAACCTGAAGTCTGAAATTCAAATGCCTGTCAATTTTATTTAACATTTAGTAAAAAAGAAGACGCTGATGGCTGTATTCTCCAAAAAGGCCTTTACTAGTGCAAAAACACAAGCGCTTTCACAAACGAGCTTCTTCAGGTGTACATCAAGCACTACAAAAACACACCCTTTATACCAGCACACATAATCACCTGATCAAAGTTCATAATTACAAAAGCTATAAAACCAAAAAATATATAATAACTTCTCAAATACATACATAAAATACATTCATACTAAGAAGTATATAAGCACATTCAATACATATAGAAAAGCTTTATGCTAATATTCAAAAAATTTTGTCTTTTCAATGGCCTCCTTTTCAATCTAGGTCTTAAAGGGATACATTCATTAAGCCCGTGCCCCTCAGTGCTCCTCAATTTTATAATCCATGTAGCTTCCAAATTTTCAGTCCTATTACAGACATCACCTTGTCTAAGGCTCTCATGAAGTAGACCAATGACTCTAAAGCTAAAAACATGAGATATATCTGTACCAGCTACATGCTTGGCAAGTGCATTCGTATTACTACCTTTCCTGATGTTATAAACATGTTCCCTAATGCGTTCTCTAAGGTGTCTATCTGTCTTGCCAATATAAAACTTTGCACAGACCCTGCAGCTAGCTAGATAAACAACATGTCTGCTATCACATGACGCTGAAACCCGAAAAGTATAGTCCTTACCCTGGTCTGGATGGTGGAATGACAGACCACTATCTATATAACTACACCAACTACATGATCTACATTGAATAGTACCAGTATATTCTCCATCCAGCCTAACATCCTTAGGATAACACAATCTCCTCTTAATAGATTTTTCATTCCTATAACTGATTCTCGGTACAGTGTCAACTATACCAGCTATGGTGCTATCTGTCAATAGAACCTGCCAGTGTTTCCTGATGATATCAATATATCTATTCACATCAGCTGTATACTTCAGGGACACTCTTAGCCTGGTATATACAGACTTGCTATCCGGACATTGTGACAAAACCATGGCCTCAAGCTCAATGCCAAAAAGTGCATTGTCATCCGTTTTGGTAAAAACTCTGTACCCGTGAACTACCCTATAGGCGGTAATCTACTTAACACTGGAAGTGTGATAAGAGACCTTGGGACACAGGTGGACAGTAGTCGCTCCTTTGATAATCACATCACCACAGTAGTCAGGAAATCCTTCTATGTGGCACAACTCATCACAAAGGGTTTCTCATCCAGGAAAAAAGAGGTAATTGTTCCCCTCTACTCATCACTCATTAGGCCCATTATAGAGTACAATGCCCCTTTTGGTATGTACCTCACAAGACATCTACAACAACTGGAAAGGCCTCAGAAATACCTCACAAAGAGGGTTACCAGCCTCAAAGAGATACCCTATGCAGACCGTCTCAAAAAACTGCAGCTTTACTCCGTCGCATATCGCCTACTCAGAGGCAATCTCTGCCTAACACACAAAGCTATGTCAAACCCAGAGCTTTTGGACATGCTCCACGTAAAGAAATCCCAATCCCTCTGAGCTACATGCTCTAGGGACCTAAACCTTGTCACCACAATAAACAGAACATGCTGGAGGAATATATTCCTGTCCCAGAAACATCCCATACTCTGGAACAAACTACCTATCTATATCAAACAAAGCTCCGCATTAGCACTCTTCAAGAAAAATCTTGATGACTGGATGGGAGATAGGAAATTCACCCCGGGGATCACTTCTGTGGCTCTGCTCGACAATGGCACAGGAAAATAATTTTCTTGGGTGGCAAAAGCCAGGGTACCTTTTGGCTAGGCTTATTTAGGTACTAGGGCCAATAGCCTAGTACCTACCTATGAACCTATGAAATGCTTTCTGGTGCTGTTCCAAAGAAGACCATGTAACATTTTTGCCCATCAGCTCTCTTAAAGGTGCTGTCAACTCACTGAAGTCTGGTATAAACTTGCCTATATAGTTGACCATGCCAAGGAAATGCTGTAGAGCTTGAATATTATCTAGTGCTGACATCTCAATAATAGCTGCTTGCTTGGATGGATTTGGTCTCAAGCCAGTGCTGGTAAATAAACAACCTAAATATGTAACTTCTGGTAGTCTAAATTTGTACTTTAGAGGATTAAGCTTAAAATTCACTTCATGTGCTCTGTCTAGAACTCTCTTAAGGTTTCTGTCGTGCTCTGCTTCACCATTGCCTCCAACCAATAAATCATCTACTATTTTGGCACAAGGCTAACCTGAAAAAAAAATTTGCTCTATTGCATGCTGGAAGACTTCACTTGTAGAATTTATTCCAAGTAGCATCCTCAGGAATCTATATCTGCCAAACAGGGTACCAAAAGTGGTCAGTAATGAAGATTTGCGATCAAGCATCATTTGCCAAAATGAACTTTTTGCATCCAAGACACAAAAAACAGTAGCATCCGGTATTAGGTTTGTGACTTCTTTGGCTGTATGCATTGGATGATACTGTCTCCTTAATGCTTTATTCAAATCTCTTGGGTCAATACATATTCTAATTTCATCTGAGCCTTTTTTATGGGCTGCTGCCATGGACAACAGCCATTCAGTTGGTTCTGTAACTAGACAAATTATACTTTGCTGTACCATTTTATCCAACTGAGCTTTGACTTTGTCTTGCATAGCTATTGGAACGTTTCTTGCTGGTCTGTCTACTGTACTGACCTCTGGGTCTAACTTCATAGAATACACAACTGGAAGTTTGCCCAACTTGTCATCGAAAACATCAGCATACTTGGGGAAAACTGGAACTAGGATATGCGCTTATTTGATGAACTTCTTTGGTAAAAGAAACCAGATTCATTCTCAAATTGTCTCTGAGACTCAGTAATGACTGCACCGGTCTTTGAACTACATAGATTATCAAGATGTAACAGTTCTTAGCCAAATTACATGAAAGCACTACTGAGCCTTCGGTTTGAATTTCTTCACCAACATAAGCAACAAATTTTGCACTACTAGCCACACTGAGTTGTTCATTAGTTCTCAGACTAGCAAATGTGTCTGCTGATATAACATTACACTTTGAACCAGTGTCTACTTTGAGCTTGGTGGATTTATCACTGATCTGGACAATACAAAACACTTTCATTCTTTGCCAGCAAATTCATTGCATCAACCTTTTCACCAATTACTGATACACCATCTACAGAGAAAGTAGAATTGCAGCTCTCTATATGATCAACTTGTTTTTTTGAGTGACCCTTCTTTATAACTGTGTGAGGTTTACTTGATCTGCAAAACCTTTGAAAATGGTTCCCTTCTTTTACACTGGTGGCATTGCTGACCAAATGCTAAGCATTGTTCTCTTTTAGACTCATGATTGGCACCACAATTGTGGCAGTTAAAACTGGATTTGGATTTTGCTGACTCATGCTTGTACTTCACTGAGAATTCTCCTTTCTTAGAACTTGCTTGAAAACTATGTGGTTTCCCTGGTGAACCAGCAGGGAGTGTGGCTTCCATGTGCTTAGGCCTGCTTCTGTTTGCCACATGTTGCATGCTGTCTACATTTGCTCTGGAGCCTGCTGAAACCATGCTCTTGTCACTTGCAAGCATACTTGTGTGCCTTTCTATAACTTCAGGGATTTGACAAATCTCAATAACTTTACTCAACATTAAATCATTGTCACAAAGCAAAATCTTTCTCATGGCAGCACTATTAACACCACACACAAGCCTGTCCTTTATCAACTCATCCTTTAAGTCACCAAACCGACACATTTTAGCTTTGTTTCTCAGGTCAGTAATATAAACTGCAAACGTTCCCACTGGTTTCTAATCTCTTGTGTAAAACAAACACCTCTCTAATGTAATATTTGTCTGGGGGTTACACATTTCTCTGA
The DNA here is from genome assembly GCF_019279795.1 of Protopterus annectens. Classification (NCBI taxonomy): domain Eukaryota; kingdom Metazoa; phylum Chordata; order Ceratodontiformes; family Protopteridae; genus Protopterus; species Protopterus annectens. The sequence continues at coordinate 858,439,526 of NC_056745.1, forward strand.
ATTTGTGCTACAAACACTTGGGGTCTTCCCTTGATTCAGCCTGTACAACAATATGACGATTTCCTCCTTCTCCCTCATATACTGCTGATGCATGCACAATTGAACGCTCTCTTTCACTGACCTCTGACCCAGCTAGGCTTAACAAAATGAATGCCCTGCTGTGTGCATCTTTGTCAGAATAAGCTGCTTATATAAAAATATTGTACTCTTGCTCAGATATCCTCCAGTTATCTTCAATATTCTGATCAAATACAAGTGGTGAGGGCTTTCAAAATCTGTCTGCCATATTAACACATACCAGTGAAGGGTTTTGCAAAAATGCACAAACACACACACATATGCCAGAAATGTATGCCAGTATCTGTAATTTTGCCCAATGGCACAACAAGCATCTGAGTCAATGAACTTTGTGAAATAAGTCTCTAGGGCACTGTAACACTCTTGAAATCACTGTAATGCAAAAGTAACCTCATCAGTTTAAGAAACATTTCAAAATAGTTGCACTGTGTGAATAAATTGGGCAGAAGAAGCTCAGAGTAAGAAACATTTTGAAGTAACTGCACTTTGTGAATAAACAGTACATGGCACATTGAAACTTCCCCAAAATGGTGCTACTTTGCTAGATTATTCTTTACAGTGCAAGAAACACTCTGTAATAGCAGATCTTTACAAATAGACACACCCAGCACAAGAAACTTTTCAAAATGCTTGTACTTTGACTGTACTTCACAAAATAGTTGTACTTTGCACACAAATAAACTCTTTAGAATATATGCATAGTAATAAGCACACACTGTAAGCACTTTTACACACTTTGAGATAATTCAAATAATTCTAGTTATGCCCTGAATCCAATACGAAGTAGTAGTTATGCCAAAACACAGCACTTTGCCAAAACACATGCGTTGCCTTGCTTTATTTATGCTTAATTTGCTCTTTTTACCCTTATCATATTTGCTTTGCTCGTTTAATCTCTTTTCATGCCCATTGTACTTTTCTTCTGCTTGTTTTACTGTAAATATGACTGTTTTGACTTAAACACAGTAGTTTTGCCTTAAACATGACCCTTATGTGCTTTTCTGATAATCGTTTTAGCAATAGGGTTGCCACCTTCCTTCGTGGCTAAAACCGGGGTAAAGCCACACCCCTCGCATCACCAGTAACCCTGCCCACCCCACCCCTCTCCTGCCCATTTTGTGACACCGTGATGATGACATCACTCGGCGGGGAACACCCTCTTTTTTCATTCCTGCTGCCTGCTTTCGGCTGATTTACTATGCTTTTCTGTAAAAAAAGCATAGTAAATCAGCCGATTTACAAACTCTGATAGTTTGTTTCCTTTTTGAAACAGAATATCGGAGTGCATACAGTGTTTTCCGGACTACAGGAGAATCAGTTTGATTTCCAGATAGTCCGGAAAAAAATGGAGAGGTGGCAACCCTATTTATCAAACACCTTAATTTTAAACATTTCATTTAATTAATAAATCTTTTATGCCTCTCGCTTGTTTAATGATGTGGGTTGCACCCTTGTAATGCTCTGTTTTATCTTTTTTTATAAAATATACTGTTCGTGCAAGTTTTCATTACCTTTGGTTCTTTTCTGGCTCTTTTTCATGCTTGTTTCTCTAAGTTTACCTTCAGTGTTATTGGTGCACCTCGTGGCTCTGAAAGGCAGTCTCTGGAATCCCGGTTTTGACACCATGTCACTTGTCTAGTCAGAATGTAATAGACAAAACTTTTTGGGTTCTGTTCAAGCAGCTTTATTATGTGCAAACACATCACAATTGAAGCTTATTAACTTTATCCTAGGTAAACTTATATACAAACTAGCTATTACATTCATACATGCTCATTCTTTGGCTGCACTCTCAAAATGGCACTGAGTATAGCACATGCTTGCTATTTATATGTGCACGTTCAGTCTTTGATATGCTTCTTAAAGATACAACATACACACTCTGTTCTACATATAGTTTGACTTCTTTTCCATTTCATTTTTTGCCTTGCCTCTTAATTAAATATCTTCTTCTCAACAAAATATATCCTACTGACCTTGTGTGTCTACTGCATGATGTTAAACATTTTGTATTCAAACAATTTCCTTTTCAAAACTTGGCACATTCCTTTTGCAGTTTTCCACTGAATGTTTGTCACTCCATTTAGTTTGCATAGTGATGGCTTTTAGTTCATAGTTTTATAGGTTCATAGGTGTACACTAAGCTAACAATCAGGGGGAATTTTTAAGCCTTGCCATACATCCTAAATCTCTGACCTATTCTGGTACCCCTGGTAAGTGTTATCAGGGGCTTGTGAGATGAACAGGAGCCTGGGAGATAATCATTTATAGGTTTCTTGTGTATCTTAGAGGCAAAGGTGCCAAACCAGGGAGGAATTTCCTGTTCCTCATCCAATTGTCTAAGTTAGACTTGAATTGGATTAGGGAGGAACTCTGCTTCACAAGGCTGGGGACCCTGTTCCAGAGAGTAGTCTGTGGGCTACATACCTGTCCCTCTCTCTCTTGCATGTCCCATTTATATCATGAGCAAGGTTTAAGTCTGTAAAATGGGTAATTCTTGTGCTATTTGATTTTCAAATATGCAGGAGATCCATATGAGTGGGGTTCAACAGTACCTTGTATGCCAGGCATAGATCTCTCCTGAACAGCCTGTAGGAGACAGTATACAGGGACAAAGCCTTGAGGTGTCTGCATAGGATATGTTACTTACACCCTGTATTCTTTTTAGTGAGGACCTCTATGGATGTTCCAAATGTTGAACGTACCTGGTTAGTTACATACCAAAACGAGCGTTGTACTCAGTGATAGGTCTGATGAATGCCAAATATATGGAACAATGAACTCTTAGACGTAGATGGCATACCTTTGTTTATAAGTTGCACAACATAGAATGATTTCCTTATTACCATAGACAGGAAATGGTCCAAACCTAGACTACTGTCTATGTGTGTTACTAAATCCCTGACTACTGGGTCAACTCTTAAGAGGTATGTTGTCGATATGATAGCTACCAGAAGTGGCTAACTTCCCAAAGGATACTATTATGCATTCTTTGTCATTTAGTTTTAGTTTATTGTTCTGACAAAAGTTATTTGTCTGTGTCATCCCACCTTGGAGAATATTAGAGTTAGTTGGGGATTCTATAACTGATCCTAATTTGCAGTCATCTGCAACTTTGGTCAGCCAGAGGTCCTTGACAATAGCCTTTACTTCAGAGAAGAAGATGCCAAAAAAGAGCAGCTCCAGGAATGATAACTAAGGGACTCCACTGGCAACTGGTCTCTTTGCAGAATTAGACTTCCCAATTCTAACTGTATTTTTATTTTGCCTCTCTTCTTAATTAAGTATCTGTTTGTTATTAATCTTCTGTGGATCAGTTTACATTTCAGTTTCACAGAACTATCTGGCAGTAATTTAATCTTTATAACCCCATCATCACTGCAGAACAATGATGGTCACACTTGACATGTCACAGTCATTTCTTTAGGAACACAAACAATGCTCAAGTGTATTCCATTCCCTGGTAGTTTTTTTTTTTTTTTTTTTTTTTTTACAATCTAAAGAAATTGTTGTTCCTGAACATACTTTGCAAATAATTTCCTTGCTAATGTTGTTGGATCAACATTATTGCAGCCTGTTTCTGGAAAATGTAAGTCCCCAGCAACTCTTAAAATGAGACATTTTTTCATGTAGATATTTTCACACACAATCTTTTCATTCATGCTGACCTGACTCTCTTTTATATATATTTGATTTGTGAAAAATGTGTCAACACATGTACAAGCTATACTCTCTACAAGGACAGTAAGTTCCCTACTCACACTCAGAGAGTAATTTAAGATGAGATTATTCGTACAAATATGAATAAAAACAGCTCTATACTTCCTTAACTTAAGACATTTTAAGGACCTACTCACATCCTGTATTTTTGCTCCTGGCAAGATGACATTATTCAGTTTAAGTATCAGTTCCTCTAATAATTGAATCTCTATTACTAGTATATAATTTCTGGCCTGATCTGAAGAATCTCCCACTTCTAATTTAGTAATGTCTGTTCTATCAATTGTTACAAAGGAATGAACTTCATCACCATTAGTCTTATAAATCACATTATTTTCATTGCATATTAAATTTGCAAGCATACAGTTCTCATCCAGCTGCTGCGGTGGTGGTGCTGCGGTAGCGTTGTCGCCTCACAGTAAGATGTTGTCCTATTCGATTCTCAGATAGAGCGTCTTCTGTGTGGAGACATGCGTGAATGGGCGTACCTTCGTTGAAGGTTGTGTGTCAGGGCCGGCAACTCAGCACGTAAAAATCTACTGCCAATCATTAGCGGACCGGAGTTCCGCTGTAGCAACCCCTAACCAGGAAAAGCAGATAGTCACAACAACAACAACAACAACAGTTCTCATCCAGCTGTCTTTGTATTTCCAGAGCTTGAGTGGTGGGTGTTGTTGATTTCAGTCTTTCTCCTCTTTTTTATAGCAATGTGTTTTAATCCTTCCAAATTAAATTTTGATTTCTTCCTTTTATCCTGTACCTATTTATATCTTCCCAGTAGGAAAATGGATGCCATTTTCCATATTCTGAATCATTTTTGATTGAACAATGATATTATTCCCTGTAATCTGTGTGTTACATAACAAAGCAGTGCCCTCTTCAGTACACATTCTCTTCACATTATAGGCATTAATCAGTATATTTTTCCTTCCTTGTTATTTGATTTGAGCTTCTCAGGGCCACACATACTTTGGTGTCCACAAAGATAGATACTCCACATAATCCACCAGCCTGCATGTCAGGATGGCATGCCTCGACCAACTCCTCCATGTTGCCTCTGCCTACACAGTAGCAGTCTACAATTTCAGTGCTGTGGAAGGCATGATATGCTAAGCATGAATGGATTTCATGGTCCATCTCCCATAACTCCAGGATTGTACTGTATTCAACAACTCTAGTTAGTGTCTCTCAGTGCAGTATATATAAGTCTTTGAATTGCTCCACTATGTTGTTCATCTTCATTTTCATTCATGAGCACCCTCATTTTAATTATGTTGCTCTTTACCATGTCATTATACTCCCATATGCATAATATGCAGGCCATTAAATTTCTCGAGTTTCCACAATTGCACTTAATGTGTTTCTGAATCAGCTCCACCCTGTGCAAGGCCACTCTTTATGCAAAATTGCTTAAGGCAATGTAAAAAATGATTCTGAATCTCAGCAGCTATTGCAGCCATTTTTCTGAGTATAGCATGCATCATGGCAACAAAACAGATCATTTCAAACTTACTTTTTGTATATGGTCACAACACATTAAAAAGTAAAAGACAAAAATACTAACTAGCACAGGGAGTAAATAAGTTAATAACTCAATGATGTTTTATTTAAAAATGGACAAATGAACTTACCAAACAATAGGCTTTGCCTCATGGACATTGCCCAGATATGAAGAAATTATCACCTAATAAAGAAGTGACATACTCAGTTAATCACAATTTGAAAAGACCTATCATCAGTTTAGCATACATTGTACTGAATCATACAAAAGGGCACATTTGTGTATTTTTTTGTCTAAAAATGATCTTTTACATCTTAAAATTTGTTTAAAGGTAATATCACAAATACCAGAAGAGCTGATCATTCAATATCATTACCCTTACTCTAAGTTAACATTTATCTAAAATTAAGCAAGGCTTTCTATAATGACAATACATAAAACAAAAATGAACAACTTAAAAAATATATTTTTTCTAAAGCATAGCCAAACAATCCACTTATAAGGTAAAAAGGCTGAAACATGCATGTCTACAGCTAGTGAGATTTGGCTTTATTGGCCAGAATGTACCCATAAAAACTTAACTCATTACAGCCTAGTGTTGTCTCCAGCCATTTCTGCAGTTGCATCCTACTGACACCTCTAGTCGAACACTCCTTGTTCATATTTGCATTAATAATACCCAAACCATACTATATACAAGGTATTAAGACAATTTCATCTTAAAGCTTATATAATGGCAAACACAACTGTATTGATATTTGCCCTCTCCCCAGCGTAGATAAAGAGATAGTGAATATTGTTTGTATGCTGTTTATTTGTATTGCAATAATTTTCATATTTCTCTAAGCATTTCAACAATCAAGTGGCACAGATAAACTGCTTAGCCTAATATAAAAGCTCACAGATGTATGAAGAAAATGATGCTGGCAGCATGTGTGTTTCTTGAATGGTTCCTGAGATATCCTAAGCTGGTTAAACATTATACAATTAATCCCTTGTACTCCTCCTTTATCAGACCCATTATCAAGTACAATGCCCCCTTCAGCATATACAAGTACATGCAGTAGTTGGAGAGACCACAGAGGTTCCAGACCAGGAAAAGCATGGTCTCAAACACCTATCCTATACAGATAGGCTAAAAGCCCTGTCTCTCTACTCAGTCTTGTACAGACTGCTCAGAGGTGACATGTGCCTGGCATACAAGGCTATCTCAGCCTCAGCCTTGATGGAGTTGCTGCACATCCGTAAGCCAAACTCCACTCACTCAACCTGCACACAAGGCCTCAACCTAGTCTGTGACATTAATAGAACTTGTTGGCAGGATAGATTTGTGTCCCAATGACTCTCCCATCTGTGGAATAGACTTCCTCTCCATGCCAAGCAGAGTACCCCACTAGCCCTCTTTAAGAGGAACCTGGACAACTGGATTGGAAACAGAAAATATACCCCTGGGATCCCACCTGTATCCCTGCTGGACAGGGAAAACAGGTGCTGACTTTGTGGGAACATGGGTGAAATTGAAAAGTTATGTACCTACCATAACGTTCCATGTTAGTTGTCTTCTCTTGCCTTCTTTCTTGCTGGATGGGTTTGGAGCCGATCCTCGGCTCCGACTTGGCCACTTACTAAAGCTCAAGAGCTTATTTTACCGGCTCAAGGCAACCCTATATCCCATGATGCTAGGCGATAACTCCCCAGATCTCATTTGGAAGCTGAAAAATCTAGCATAGGCCAATAAAACAAAATCCTCCAACTGTAAGGAGGAGTAAGAGGGATAAAAACCCCCAAAGATCGTAATCTACACTATATATATCCTAGGACACCTAGATGGTGAACAAGGGAATATAAGAACCCTTCAAGGAAGGGAAGATCTTCTCGGTCTGTCCAGGCTAGGGGGATGGTGGGTGGGATGCAAGAAAGAAGGCGAGAGAAGACAACTAACATGGAACATTATGGTAGGTACATAACTTCTCAATGTTAAGTTGTCAATCTCGCCTTCATTCTTGCTGGATGGGACCATGTCCCTAGCACCTTCATCCTGGGTGGCTCATTGGAAAAGACTCTTAAGAATGGTGGAACCAAATGTCGCTCTGTCCCTGGAGGCCATGTCCAATTTGTAATGCAAAACAAAGGTATGAGGAGAGGCCCATGTGGCTGCCACACAGATAGTGTCTATTGGTAGTCTATCTTGAAAAGCTGTACATGTAGCTAGTGCTCTAGTTGAATGAGCTTTTGGCTTAGAAGTTAATTCCCTGCCTCTGAGTTAATAAATAGATGTAATCACAGAAGACAGCCACCTAGATAGGGTTACCTTAGAAACAGGAAGGCCTTTCTTATTTAATGCGTACGATAAAAACAGTTGATCAGACTTCCTTATTTGTTTGGTTCTATCCAAATAGTATCAGAGCTGGCGGTGAACATCTAGATAATGTAGCTTTTGCTCCGCTCTATTAGTATAGTTTGGGGAAAAAACTGGGAGATCAATTGATTGATTTAAATTTGTCTGCAAAGCCACCTTGGGTAAGAAGGATGGATTAGTCCTTAGAGAAACTCTGTCTTTATGGAAGATTAAGTAGGGGGGACGAATGCAGAGGGCGTGAAGCTCAGATACTTTCCTAGCAGAAGTAATGGCGACTAGGAAGAGTGTCTTCCAGGAAAGAAATTTCAATGAACAGGAGACCGCAGGTTCAAAGGGGGGAAGAATCAAGGATGTTAAGACTAAATTAAGATCCCACTGAGGTGGAGGGTCTTTGATCAGAGGCTTAAGTAAATATACACCTTTAAGGAAAGCTTTGCAAAGCTTATTGGACATGATGTTGTGGTCCGATAAGCCTGTATGAAAATTCGATATGGCTGCCAACTGAACCTTTACTGTAGAAGCAGAAGACCCTGAATGAAAGATTTCGGCTAGGAAGTCTAAGACCGAATGAATTGGGGCAGTAAAGGGATCTATATTCCTTGCCTTTGCCCAGAAGGAGAAACGTTTCCATTTACTAGTGTAAATCCTTCTGGTGGAAGTTTTAAGGGAAGCTACTATGATATCCCGGACGGGATTAGAAATCATAGGGAGCCTGGCTAAGGACGGAAGTGGAGCAACCAAGCAGTGAGGTTGAGAGAATGTAGGGATTGGTGCAGCTGCCCCGACTGATGGGTTAACAGATCTGGAGCTGGGTCCAGATGCCAAGGCTGTACCAAAAGATAATGGTGTAGGAACGGAAACCATATCTGTCGAGGCCAATAAGGGGCAATGAGAATCAACTTGGCTCTCAAGGTGGTTGCTTTCTGAATTACTTGTGGGATTAGAGGAAAGGGTGGAAAGGCATAGAGAAGTCCCCGAGGCCAATCTTGGACTAGAGCGTCTCTGAGGGGATGGCCTGGAAGGGGGAAGAGGGTGAAGAAGTCGGGGCATTTGCTGTTTTGGGGTGTAGCAAAAAGATCGCAGCAAGGAAGGCCCCACTTCTGAAAAATCTCTTCCGCCACAGATTGTTTGAGAGACCACTCGTGTGGCATGAGTATAGCTCTGC